>NC_060138.1:120469098-120769098 GCF_021461385.2 Schistocerca piceifrons
AGATTCCCAGTTCAACTGTGCATCTTGACTGGCAACTGGAATTCGTCTTGACGACTACTACTACTACTACTACTACTACTACTACTACTTCGGTCAGCAAGTAGATTATGATTGACTGCAGTTGACTGATGTGAATAGGACTGTTGTGATGGTTGCCCTCTTGTGGCATTATAGTCGTCGAGCACTCATAATCTTTCTCTGTGGTAATGTGCAATGTACCCAGGGTGCCCACAATGGAAACAGATTGGCACGATTCCTCCATTTTACTTATTGTTGTTGATTATAACTGCGTTGGTTCTAAGCTGGGTTGGTGTTTGGTGGTGGCAGTGTATATCCTAGTTGACAGTCCATTCTTCATAGCGATTTTGATTGATTGTGGAAACTGGTGCAAAGGATCAATTCACTTCATCTTCAATATTCTCTATTACCTCCTGATGTGTTGGCTGCCACACACAGCTGTCTCTCTTCTCTTATTATCTGGGATGTGAAAAAGGCAAGCTCATGGTGGTCTTCCCCTTCTGCTGTAGGGATCACATTTGACAGTCAATCATACCTCTTTTGTGTGACTCTTTTCTGTTGGAGTTCAATTCGCTGTCACCACTCGATAACTTCCTCTGTCATTGTGATATCATTTACCAGAAGAGTTTGGTACATGTCTTCTCTGACTCCTTTCATCAATTCTGAGATTTTGTTGGGATCTTTCATGTTGGGATTCACAAACATGGCAAAACATTCTGTATGTATGATTGTGACACTTATCCATGACTTTGGGACCTGTTATTATTCAGTAGTTGTTCTGATAAGTGGACTTGCTGTTGATTGTCGCAAAATGTTTTCTTCAGTTCCGCTGGAATTTATCCCAGCTAATGTGCTTTTCTTCATTGTTCTTGATTCATTGCTGGGCTGTGCTATCCAAGTAAAAGTATGCATTTGCCAGACATATCATACCAACTGTGCTCTTCTGTATGGGGTTTGTTGACAGATATTGCCACCTGATTTGAAGCACTGAATGGGGTCTGTGCTCCAGCATAGGTCAGCCACATCACCTTATGCATGTGCCTAGTCACGACTGGTAGTGCAGCCCAGCTAGCAGTGTTTGCCGCAATGGAGGGGAGTGAGCAAGCTCACCCTGCACATCACAGATTTGATGTCCGGCTCTGGCACAGCTTGCTGCATTTTAGCAGGGTACAGCCCTGCTCTGCACTGGCACAGATTGTCATTCAGTTTTACTGGCACTGTTGCCGACAACTCTCGGCACATTGGAGACATGAAATAAAAATATATTGCACCTGAGTGTCTGCTACATATTCATCCACTTATACCTAAATTAGGGAACAAACTCTAAAGTGTTTTTGGGTCCCTATCGTACTACTTTCTTTAAACTCAGTCACTTTTGGCCTAGCATAGCTGCTTACTGAAATATGCTCTAAGAAGAGTATGTGGAATTTTAATATTGTTGTTACAGTGCTTCACTGCCACTTTCATCCTCCACTACTTCATTAGCTCCTCTGGCACAGTATTTCATGATGTTTTCTACATATTGCTTCTCATTCTTTTTTTCTTTTTCCTCTCTTGGCTGATGTGTCTCCTGCTCTTTTTTTCTGTTGCAATATTAAACCCATTAATGCATTGAGTTGATTCTGTAGTTCCAGTTAACAACTAGTAGTTCCTTCCTATTGTTGATCAATAAGCAACCCTGAGCAAGGTGTGCTACTATGTGTAAGGTTTTCTCCCACTCTTCTGGACTTTCTAAAGGTCCTGAATCTTTAGATTCGTCCCCTTGTTCCATTTTGTTGTCACCATGGTGCTTGTTGATCCCACTAAATACTTCTGTTGTTTCTGCCACCATGATAATTTATAATAGTGCAAGGTTAACAATCACCACTCAGCTCGAACAAGGATCATTTCATGCAATGTGGTCTAGAGGTTCCCACATGACCATTATGGATTTTGCTAAAATTTTGTGTGTACGTTTGCACATGTTCCCAGTAAACATTGGTATAGTTTCATGATCACTAATTCAGTACTTCCAGAGAGATAATCAACTGTTTGATCCCAAATCACAAATATCAACAGTGAACCCCTGAGTGTTCAGCAATTTTGAGACATACTATCTCCAGAAACAAAACTGGGTCTTCTGGTACAACTGTTTATGCTCTCTTAAATCAAATAATAATGATGATAATAATAAAAAATTAATCTGAGCAATTATCATATGAATAATTTGAAGCAATGTCAGTTGAAAAAACGTAGGCTTGAAAAAAGTTTGAAGTTTAGCTTTTTGTATATCCAGGAGTAATTGCAGGATAAAACTGGAACTTGACATGTAATAACGTACTTATACAAGGTCTTAGAACATAAAATTTCATCCTCATATGCTTTCCAGTAGTTTAAAAATTGAGGGCAAAGATGATGATTTTTCTGTTGAAGCCATTTTCATTAGAAAGACCATTTAATAAATCACCTAAATACTAGATTCGGTTTTGCAAAGTGAGTACATAAGGCTCTAAAAACAATAAGGTGAAGGTGCATTCAAATTAGGCCCATATTCCACTGGTGCTCAAATCTGACATCTTTTGTTATGAAGTACTTTGGGTTAGTTGGACTTTAACTCGTATGGTACTTTCTGGGAGAGGCAGTATCATAAGTGGGATAAAGTCCAAATAACTCAAAGAACTTCATAAGAGGAGTGTGTTTTTGTCATGACTCATCGTGACATACTTGTCTGTTTTTCTGCTCTAACTACAGAATCAGACTGGTTATGAACTACACAATTTAACTTTCCATTGCCAAGGCAATGGAAACCATGACAGTAAGATTGTTGCATAACAGCTGTAGCACACAACTTATAAGTAACCTTCAGGTTTTACACCATTGTCACATCGTGTAAATTTTGGTGATGTTCATAGCAATCTGCCTGACATCTTTTGGAATTGTTTTCATGTTACAGAGAATTATTAGTGTCTCAATTTATTATGTAATGCTGTTGATGTGCTAGTTTAATTCAGATTTAATGTATAGTGTACTTTGTGTTACGATTTATGTGGAACATTAGTGTACTGATGAAAAATTGTATTAATGTGTTGCTGTGGTCCGTAGTTGCTTAGCTACTGGTGTTTCTTTTTAAAGTGAGAAAACCAGCACCCCCATCATCATAGGGGCCATTCCCAATAGCTGTACAACAGCAGCCATGGGTGAGTTTCTTTACCACAGGTTCCCACACCTCATTCTGGGTTTCTTTACACAGAATCCCATGCTGATGATACATTTATGTATGTGTCGAGCCAAAGCTATAAGAGGTCTCTTTTAGGATCCTAAGCTTATGTTTACTTCAAGCTACTTGAATTTTCATAGGTTTCATTAATTTTCTGTAGAATGTCATGATACTGCCGGCTAGGTGAAGTGACTGATGGGATTGTCTGGGAAGAAATTTTAGTAAGGCAAGACTCAAAAAATTACTCTTTTTCAAATGTGATTACCTCAAATTTTTAGTTGCAAAAAGAGGAAACTATTATTTCTATTGGATTTCTTATTCCAGAACCAAATATAGTTTTTAGGTGGTTTAGAATGTGGTCTTTCAAATGAAAATGGTTTAAGAGTGTTCAGAAGATTCTATTTTGTAAAAGTGAGCCAAAAATAGCCATTTTTGGCATTTTTAGAAAAATCATAAACTTTGCCCTCAATTTGTGAGCAACTGGAAATCAGCCAGAGAATGAAATTTTGTATTAGAAGACTTCATATTGGTAAGTTATTATACGACAGGTTTCGTGTTTATCCCGCGATTATTTCTACAAATATAAAAGGTAAACTTCACATTTTTTCGATAGTTTTTCGGCTGACTATGGTACAATTTATCTATGTGAGAATTGCTCAGAAAATTTATTATTATTTATTCCCGTGGAGGCCTGGGAAAAGAATAGGCCTCAGCTATTATTATTATTATTATTATTTTGCTCAAGAGTGCAAGAAGTTGTAAGAGATGGCCTAGGTTTGT
Organism: Schistocerca piceifrons; assembly: GCF_021461385.2. NCBI lineage: Eukaryota > Metazoa > Arthropoda > Insecta > Orthoptera > Acrididae > Schistocerca > Schistocerca piceifrons. Next base: position 120,473,093 of record NC_060138.1, read on the forward strand.
TTCTTTCAAGAAAATATGCAGAAATATTATGTCTCAAAGTTGCCAAAAATTCAGGGGTACACAGTTGATAACTGCACTATGAGGTCAAACAAATGATTATATCTCCAGAAGAATTGAATTAGTGATCATAAAACATTGCTAGTGCTTATTGGGGCATGTGCAAATGTTCACACAATATTTCAGCAAAATCCATGATGATGATGATGATGATGTGGGAACATTGTCCAAAATTAGACCACTCAGCATGGGATGGCCCATAAATATGTATATTAAAATTACATCACAATTAGCTCTAAATCTTAATGTACTATTTCAGACCCAAAAAACATCTGTTACCCCCAAAAATTCTACTGCAACAATGCTAGGCAAAACTGCAGCATTTGCTTCATGCAACATTTACTTTTCACTACATTGATCTGCTGGGGCTGCATGGTGTACTCTATGGCAATGTCAAAAACTGCACCACAGCATCCTTTTGATGGCTGTAGTTGGGAATTTATTTTTTGACTTCATAGTTAATGTTGCTACACTGGTTCCTACTCATTGTCAAATGATGTGAACAGGCCCACCTATTGCTGGCTCCTTTGTTGGCATATAACTTTAGGCTCTTCAACACTATTCACAACTTCAATATTAAGAGTTCAGTTTCTTCTTCCCTTTGTTCATGAAACATTGTCCTGATCACTCATCGTCACTTGTCAGGCATCGATGCGAGAGAGCAGGAGCTGAATTGTCACATGCTAGGTCACTCATTACTACTTGAAAGATTTGAACCATTAAACTTTTACTTAAATCAGAAGTTTTTAGTGCACTGGAATGTATATTACCGATGACAAATGATTAATCACTCTGGCTACTTCTCTCACTTCAGTCGTACTCTTACTCCACTTACCATTCTAACTACAGACCCACTCACCATGATTAAAGTAGCTCCAAAGTCAAAATGCTTTTTAATATAACGTTACACTGTTTTATTGAAGCAGGGGTTTTTCCAAAGTGTATTCCATGAGGATAAAACAAAGATCTACTCCCTTTGATAACTGGCGTAATTACAGAGGTGTGGTGGAATTTCCATTTCTATAATACTGATGCTTAAATTGCACCTTTCCATGTTGGGACCTTATTGTGTATTGTCTGAGGCCCAGAAAACTACATCAGTCAGTGACTAAATCTGGTACTGCAGCTGGTGATATCTTAAAAGGCAGACAAGAGAATTCCTTGTGCATTTTTAATAAAATTTGACTGACTGGAGACTTGCTGGGATTAGGAAGGGAGGAAATCTTGTTCTTCCTACTTGAAATCCTAGGAGGCCCATATATTGCCACCTAGTCATTATAATGTGGAACTCATCAGCTGTGTGTGTTCATTTTCTGACAAGTCTTCCCATTAAACAACTTGCTCCTGTGTGGGTTCGAGTGATGTATTCTTAAACTCAGTCACTATGCTGAAAGTGGCAATAAAACCATCTTTCCTCTGCAGCACCTCATTAAAGTATTCTCCAGTACTGAGAGCCCCTATGAACACTAAGAGGGTCTTTGAATATGTATTGAAAAGACATGTTAGACTCTAGACTAGGGGGATTATTCATTGCAATCGACAAAAATATTGTCTGTTGAGGTTGAAATGGAGTCTACTTTTGAAGTTATCTAGATGCAAGTAACTAGCTCAGGTGAGCTTGTGGAGATAACACAGATAATGTTGTGGTGAAAGCAAACCAAAGACTGTGATTTATTGGCTGAACTCTTAGAAAATGTAACAGCTAAAGAGACTGCTTGCACTACACTTGTCTGCCTTCTTCTGAAGTATTACTGTGCGGTGTAGGTTCCGCATCGGATCGAAGTGATGGAGGATATCAAAGTTCAGATGAGGGCAGCTCGTTTTGTATTATTGTGAAATGAGGGAAACAGAGTCATGGGTATGATACATGAACAGGGGTGGCAGTTATTAAAACAAGGACAGTTTTTCAATGTGGTGGGACCTTCTCATGAAATTTCAATCACCAGCTTTATCCTCAGTGTGTGAAAATATTTGGTTGCTGCCTGTGTACATAGGGAGAAATGACCATCATAATAAGATAAGAGAAATCCGAGCTCACACGGAAAGATTCAGGTGTTCGTTTTCTCGCACGCTGGTAGTGTGGAATGGTAGAGAAGCAGCGTAAAGGTGGTGCGATGAACCTTCTGCTGGGCACTTAATTGTGAATTGCAGAGTAACCTTACAAGAAGCAATCTTGCTGTTGATGCACAGGATTACTCATCAGTAAGTAGGAGGATGGGTAGGGTTGCGATTGGAAAGTTGCAGTCTCTGAAGTCATTAGTTTGGCTATACTTCTCGACCTACCAGACACTGATAGAGATGAAGTGATTTTAACTTGCCTCTAGATGGGACCCCATCCTATGGTGTCTTGGTTCCTTATTCAGCAAGAGAACCCACGTGTGCATAGTTCTTGGAGTTTAAGATATCCATACACCACATTTTAATTGAATATATTTTATATCACGAGTAGAGGGCAACAACCAGTCCACAGGAAAACTATCTTCTATTTTAGGCGGTAATGAAACCAGTGTCTCATAGACTTTGTAAATGCCTTTGATAATATAAACATGGAATAGATTTAAAAGTGGATAATCACCTGAAAGTTGATAGGACTCAAATCTCTTCCAATGCCACAACAGAAGTTTAAGAATCGGTTAAGAGAACCTAGTTCATTTTGCTGCACAGAATTTATTCAACAAAAATGATAGTAAATGCCTGCAACAAAATCTAACAGGACTGTTGATGTTCTCAATAGGCATAAACAGTTTATTAGGTATAGTTGGCAATACTATCAAATTATTCATTTCATTTCTGCAGGAAAGTATCATTGGTGTTTGAACGTAAGAAAACTTGGAACAGCTTGGACTTTGCAAGCTAGTCTAATTGTACAGTATCCAGATTTGTGGGCATTTCAGATGTGACAGCGACTCTGATAGTGGGCCACAAGGGAATATGAGGCCAGGCATGTCATCATCAGGGTTCTGGTAGACCACGTCTGACCACTGCAAGGAAGTATCACCATATTATGCACCTAACCTCTTGGCATCATCCATGAACAATTGTTGCACTCGCTGTAACATTCTGTGTTGTCTTGTACCATTGATTGGAGACTAGCAGCTGCTGGTTTAGACTGTTAAAGACTGGTTAACCTAACAACTAATTTTGGTAAACTATTAGAAAGGTTTGGTAATAGATGGCTTTGTTGGTATTGGGAATCTAGAAATCTCCTTTCCTGATTCCACCATGGATTCCAAAGATCCTGAACTAGAAACTGTCATATGATTAGAGATGCCTTTGTGCACAATCGACATTTGATCGCAGTATTTATTTTATGTACAAAGACCTATGATACAGCAAGATGACATCACATTTTATCAACATTGTGAGATGTGTTTATGAGGAAATTTGCAGTTCTCTGTATAAACTTTGACTTAGGTTGTTTAGAGTAAGGGTGGGCATGACCCTCAGTAGCTTAAATGTGCAGGAAAGTTATGTTTCTTAGGGAACACTCTTTTTTGCAATTGCAATAAACAAGCAGTTGACCCTATAGTCACACCAGCACGATATGTTTGAGATCTTTAAAACTTCCTGGAAGATTAAATCTGTGTGCTGGACTCAGGACCTTTAGTCTCACAGGCAAGTGCTTTACCACCTGAGCTACCCAAGCACAAATCATGACCTGTGCTCATAGCTTTACTTCCAGCAGTACCTCGTCTCTCCTCCTACTTTCCAAGCTCCACAGACGTTCGTGAGGACAGGTCATGAGTCACGCTTGGGTAGCTCAGTTGGTAAAGCACTTGGTCGCAAGAGGCGAAGGTCCTGAGTTTGAGTGTCGGTCCGGCACACAATTTTAATCTGCCAGAAAGTTTCATATCAGCACATACTCCAATGCAAGAATGAAAATTTCATTCTTGATTATCATTACTTATTTTATAGTGACATATCCTTATGCACAGCAGAACACCAACTTCAGGTAGCTATGTGGGAGACACAAAACACTGCTTTTCGTCAATTAGATCACGTGTTATGCACTTGGACATCCAACTGCTGGAACTACTGCACAGTATAGTATTTTTTAATTTCTTTTTGATAATAAATGTTTATACAGGGTGTCCTATTTATCTTGAACACACTAAATAACTGTTTGTCCAGATGCAAATTACAAAATGTTTCAAGCAAATGTTCATTAGCCATCTGGGGGACATCAATCAGCACGATTGCCTTCGTGGTAGCTTTGTAAAAAAACAAAGATACAAACAGCGGTATGACTTTTTTAAATGGTACCCTGTATTTTTTATTTGGTAATTCATTTCCTCTCCTAAAGACCTATTCAAAAATATGTCACAGTGTACCATTCACTGAAACACAAGCTAAAGAACATTTGCTTGAAACAGTTTGTAATTTGCATCTGGATAAACAGTTATTTAGGGTGGTCAAGATAAATGGGACACCTTGTATGTGATGACTCAAGATAACCAGCATGACAAAACATAGCAACACTTTCTGGGAAACAGATTGAACAGTTTTAGCAAAATATTACAAAGCATTAATTTTATTGTATTTGGACTATAGAAGTGTTGTTTACTGGTCAGTTGCATTGTCCAGCCTAGTTGTATTAGATCTCATCCACCACTGCGGAATACATTTGTCAACTGGAGTTAGCTGCACAAACTTTGTCACTAGCCTGAAGTTCCACTGATAACTTGTATGTATGACTGTTTTGCTGCCTCCCTTACCCTTGTGCGGTCCCTTGGCTCACTCGGTCATCCTAACAGCAGCAATGGTGTGTTCCCTGACATGTAGTAAAGATGGAAAAATCATATAGAAAATCCATTGATATCAGCATGCCTGTTGGACCCATGAATTTATTGTAAATAACATTACACCCCTTAATCGGGTGATTAGGGTAGAGAATTTAAGAAGGAAAATGGATGGGTTGAAGTTATAGTACCAGGGTGAACAGGACTTTACAATTAACTTGGTACAACACAAAATCAAATAGGGTTAATTCAAGAGTAGGCATAACAATTAAGAAGAAAGTAGGAATTTGGGTAAGCTATCCAGAATAGTACAGTGAATGCATTATCATAGACCAGACAGTCATGAAGCCAGTAGCTTCCATAATAGTAAAAGTTTATATGCCACCTAGCTTTGCAAATGACGAAGAAATTGGAAGCATGTATGACAAGATAAAGGAAGTTATTCGTGTAGATAAGGAAGATGACAATTTAACTGTGATAGGCGACTGGAATAGGAAAAGGAAGTAAATTTAAAAAGTAAGAGAACATGGACAGGCTGAGGGAAATGTAAGAGGAAGCTGTGTGATAGAATTCTGCACAGTGCTTAATTTAATCGTTGCTGATACTTGGTTTAATAACAGTGGCAGAAGTTCGTATGTGTGGAAGAGTCCTGTGGCACTGCAGGGTCAGATTGATCATATAGTGGTATGACATGTTTCAGAATAACCAAATTTTAAACTGTAAGGCATTTTCTTCCAGGGGCATATGTAGACTTTCGCGACAATAAAATATGAACTGCAGATCAAAAGTGAAGAAATTGCAGCAAAGTGGAAAATTAAGGAGTTACGAACTGCATAAATTGAAGAAACTAGGTGTTGATAGCTTCAGAGGGAGCCAAAGGCAATGTTGAACCGAAATAGGAAAAGCAGACAAAGAAACTGGATGACTTACTTTGAGAGATGAAATGGGGAAGAGCAGCATAGGTTCACAAAGGTAAAAAGGAAAGGGTCTAGTAGAATTCCCTAGAGAACACAGTAGATATTTAATTTGACAAAAGGCGAAAATATAAAAATGTACCACGTGAAGCAGATGAAATGGAATACAAACCTGTAAAAAAAAATTACAGAAAGTGCAAAATTGCTAAGTGGGAATTGCTAGAGAATAAATGTAAACCTGTAGAACCATGTTTAATTAGGGGAAAGATAGATGCTGCCCTTAGGAAAGTTAAAGAGGCATCCAGAGAAACAAGGATCAGCTCTATGAATATAGAGTTCAGATTGCAAGCCAGGACTAAGCAAAGAAGGGAAAAAAGGGGGGGGGGGGGGGCACTGCAGTCTCATGGCAGTTGCCAACTTTTAAAAGTGTAGCAGTATAGTGTGATATTATTAGTACACAAAAACAACTGGAATAACTATTGATGGGGAATGATTGAGTAGAGTGGAGAGTTTGAAGTACCTAGGAAGCTTGATACAGGAAGATGGAAAAAAGGGCAGAGAAATAAACGAGTGGGGGAGAAAAGCAGAAGCATTTCGGAAGAAGTGTCAGAAGCCTGATATAGAGCAACGACGTACCCCAAATCAGTAAAAAGGTTATATACCGGTCGTACTATGACCCTATCCTGACGTATGCATCCAAAACCTGGGTTATGAAAGGAAGAGAGAGAAGCAAAGTACAAGCTAGTGAGATGATATTTGTGAGGAACAGTATTGGAGTGACAAAGGTACAGGTTAAGTAACAAGAGGATCAGAGAGTTAATGAAGATGGAACCATTACAAGAGGAGATGGAGAAGTTAAGGCTGAGATTGTATGGGCATGTTAAGTGAATGGAGGAGAAGAGGATACTCAGGAGGATACACGAGATGAAACCGGAAGGAAAGAGACCAAGAGTAAGACTGAGAGACAGATGGCTGAAAGGAGTGGAGGAATGCATCTAGAAGAAAGGAGAAGACTGGATTGAGGTGAAGAGGGAGAGATGATGGCAAGACAGAAGACGATGGAGAGGCTTATGTTCCAAACAGACCCAGCCAGAGGCTGAAAACTGTCAAAGATAAAGGATGATGATGATGATGATGATGATGATGATGATGATGACCACCACATTTCTCCCCCATAACTCCTTGCCATTGTTGTAAACTGGTCATGCCAGAGATGATGCTTGGGGGGGGGGGGGGGGGGGGGTTGAGGTCTGAGTGCATGTGCCACTGAAGAGGCAAGAGCTGGAACTTCAGCACATGAGAATCTGTTGGCCAGATCATGACATTCATCTTGCAAATGGCTGGAAACATCAGCTGAAAGACCAGCCTTAGGGTTGCACACTATCAGCAGAGGCACAGCAGTAACTGGAGGGTTTAAGGCAGCCCACTGGCAGTGCGAGAGGGACCCAACTCCTGTGACTGGGGTGACTGGCACTGCTGCCGCTTCAGTGTTCATTTTCTCTCTGTGTGCACAGGCAGTTCAGGAGCCAAAGGGATGTTATTGTGCCTGCATCACAACTGGCAAATTACTTAGGTCAGTGACTCAGTTTTGGTACTTCTCGCAGTTAGTTTGCCAGACACGGTGTTTTTATATTAGAAGACACCACCAACAAATAACATTCCTGATATATAACTGCAGTTGTTGTTAAAATTGATTTTTTGTAAATTATTTTTACTTTTGCGAAAGTGCAAGGCTAAGGAGATTCTTGCAATTCCGTTAAGCGGGGATCGAAAAAATTTTTACTGAACTCAGTTTACTCAAATATGATTCAATATTGGAAATATTGATTACTTTTATTGTTTCAATGGAAGAACCACTAATCAAGAGAAATCTCCTACATTTACATTTATTTTTTATTTGTCAAAATTACAGAATATTAAGATATGTACTACAACCCTGGGCCGTTATCATTTAGGATGACGACACTGACCTCAGCACCAATGTTCCCCTATAAAATTTTAATAAAGAAGTTAATTTGACCACTTCATGAATTTAGGAGATGGTACTGATAAACATTGACAACTCTTTTAAGTAATATTTGATTATATTTAGGCTAAGTATTACATGAAACTTGCATGTTTTTGGGCCTTGTCACAAAATGGCTTCTTACACTATGAAGAAACAAAAGGGAAGAGCAAGCGATCTTCTGAAGAAAAAAAAAAAACTGAGATGGCAATTACATTTGCAGATTGTATTAATTTTTGCAGTGTCTTTATTTTCCTGAGATAATGTTCACGATTAGTTAAGATGTCAGCTTTGGTATATTTGCGAAGTTATTCAGTATCATTTTTATCACATTATGTGGTGTACCACCACAGTGTGAAGGGTCTTCCAGTGATTTGCTGTTGCATGGGTTATAACCCTACCACTACTATTGTAATTTAGTATGCTTTTACGTAAATAACAGAAACCCTTCGTCTATGTTGCCACGTATAAACCTCTTACTAAAATTTAGTTTAGTTTCCAAATAAAGTACCCTACAAGATCATAGTCCAGCTTATAGGAAAAGATAGTCAATAGAGTTACCCTTTTTACAGGTTTGGACCGTATGTTGTGTCTAATTGTTAAGTAAATTGGACTATTCAATTCTTTTCCTAAGATCTTACCCAGTGGTTAGATAGAAATGAAGTATGAATAATATTATAGTGAAGCTAGGACAACTCAGTTCAAAGTCCATTTAGCGGTTTAAAACATGTACTAATGGTCGCTAGCTTATCCGGGCAGTGAAACAGTGAGGTATTGGAAAAGCAGAAGTATGAATTTTGCCTATCTTGCTACTGTTTAATTTGGTTCTTCAAATAAATTTTAGTCCATTTAAACAATGTTGGACGACACCCTTATACAATATGTTTTTAAAAGAGGAAAAAGCCCAGTAAATAACTTCAAGGAAGCTAAAAAAATTTGGCCAGGTGGACCTTAGAAAATAACTTTCCATAATCAACAAACTTAAACACTAAAATACTTAGATACTAAAGCGCACACTTTTTATACTGAACATTTCACTTCAAGAAAACCTCTTTGTTGCTGGAATTTACTTTCAAAAGCTATTATTCTTTGAACTAACTCTGTATACTCATTTAACTTGGCTACACTCTGATTGAATTTTACATAAGCAGACTTTTACCATAACACTTTGCAGTAGTTAAGAAAACAAAACAAAAATTAAATGGTGCCTCTTCATATTAAGTTGGCGCTTCATAAATCTGTAAAGCAGGATACTCAGGTTAATCACACACCAGGAAGGAACCCTATAGAGGTGTATGATTAGGATGAAATAACAGGGTGAACCAGTTCCTTTAAAGTTAAAGAATGGTCATTAAAACACAGTTTAAATTAATGGTTCATGCTGTACAAAAGAAAAAACAAAAAAATCTTATCCAGTGGCTGTAGGCTTGGGTATGGCAACCAATTATGACAGCTACACTACCCACAGTATGGCCTGCAAGTATCTTGCAGTATGGGCTCAACTTCTCTTCTTGGGGGTCATTCAATTTTACATACTTTAGCCCAACAACTTGCAGGTATGCCATAGAAGCCATTTGCAGTCTTCATCTGAGGCCATTTTGTGCAAATTTGCAGGCAAAGCTGCTTCTGCTCCACAAAGGTGTGGGCTCAATCACTGCTGCCTACACGCTGTGTGACTTACTTCCAGCACTTGCTCTATGTAGCACACCAGTTCGCCCTTGCCTCCTTTTCCACTCTCCAGAGCCACTTTCATTTCATTTCAAACAAAAGCACACTGGCTTTTACATAATACCTATTTCTTACATTGTTCCTAAGCGTGTCCATTTCTTAAATTGTCTAATTTACATTAACATGAACAATTTATACACACAAATATTTTAAATACAAAAGTCATCAGAAAATTATTTAACATACTAAACAATGTACACAGTATTTTACATACATTACTCACATACAATGCAAAAAACTTCAAACTCCAGTATAGCACACTTTACTTTACATCTACAGAAAATATAGTGCCAAGATGTGGAAATTTTAAAGCAAAAAAGTTATAAAAATTTTAATGTACCATAAACAAATAATTTTATAGGCTGAGAACAGTAGGAAGGTAGAAAGAACTCTAAAGCTTGTTCCGATGTACGGGAGGTGTAGAACTTGGTCATGTGTTACTTGAAAATTCTGCCGAAATGTTCCATTTCACCGTTGGTTTGGGGGTGGAACAATGTACTCACGACATGCTTGATGCTCTTGGCATCACAAAACTGCTGAAATTCTGCCGATCTGAACTGTGGTCCATTCTCCGAAACCAACACTTCTGGTAACCTTAGATGCAAAAGATTGATGTCAGGGTCTTGATGGTGCTAGCTGTCATGGAGGAGTGCATGGCCACCAAGAACAAAAACTTGCCGAAGGCATTTACTACAATAAGCCAATGAGAGTTCCAGCAGGGACCCTCAGAGTCTATATGGAATCATTGCCAAGGGCACAGAGTGTGGGCCAGTTGAAAAATTTTTGCGGTGGAGCAGCCTGATGTTCCGCATATGTTGAACATAGTGAGGTTAATTGTTCTATTTGAGCATCCTTGCTGACTCGTGTGCAGTGCTTAGTGCATACGATTCCCCAATGGTGAAGAATTTCTTTCTAAAGCAAACTTAGCACAACAACGCAGGACTGGTCATTGTTTGTATGTGAGAGGATGATACCCCACTGGGATGATAAGCTGTGCCAAAGCATAAAATAAGTGTATAATTGGATTGCTGATTTGGTTAATTGAGTGTGACCAACCAGTGCAGAGGCACTGCAACCGAATGTTGAGACTGGGTTTCACAGTCCTGGCTGAGGAATCCATCAGTGGTGGATGGGAAAACCATAAAGGGTTCCATTGTCCTGGACAGAAGTGTGAAAACAAGAATCTTCTGTGGTGTTGAAAGCCAAATCAGTGCTAACTGGTAAGAGAAAAAGTGTCAGCATTTGAATGCTTAGCCGTTGGCCTGAACACGGTTTCATACTGGTAGTTGGAGAGAAACAGGGACCAACGCTGCAACATTTGCACCATGTATAGAGGACTAGCTTTGAAGGGCTGAACAATAAGGTAAGAGGCTTGTGATCTCTACCTAAAAGTGTTGGTGGAATTTAGTCATCCTATATGTGACAGCAACAGCTACCTTCTCAGTTTGCAAATAGCTGCATTGTGCTTTAAGAGTTTGCATGTGAAGGCAGTTGGCCTCCAGTGATGACACTCTGTACAAGAGAACAGCACCCATCCTACAAAGAATGCATCAACCGCCAGTACAATTTGCTTGATGGGATCAAAATGAACCATACAGAGATTGCTCAGTCAGGTGTCATTCAGTTTCTGAAATCCAAGTTGATACTCGAAAGACCATTCAAATAGAATGTTCTTTCATCAAAGACAATGCAGTGGAGCTGCAGTGTGCACAGCAGGTGATATGAACTGAATGTAATAAGTGAGTTTACCCAATACAGCCGGCAGTTCACTGACAGAGAAGCTGAGAGGTTCCAGATGGCAGTATAGTAAGTATGACAGCATGTGATGGATACCCTGAATGTTGATAATGTGTCCTAAATTTTCAACCTTCGTCTGGAAGAAGGAACGTTTGTCTTTATTACATTTTCACCCAGCATCTGAATGCGCTTGAAACAATTTCCTGAGATGGGAAAGATGTTTATCACGAGTATGACCCGAAAGTACTTTGTCGTCCAAATAATTTGAAAATAAGGAACTGTAGCAGTCAGCTCTGATAAGTACTGTTGAAAAATTGCAGCTGCAAACACACTATCTAAGGGCAATTGTAAGAACTTAAATAACCCCATGTCAGTGTCAAAAACTCGTTGAGACTTTTTATCTGAGGGAAGCTGGAAATAATCATGTGAAGATAATCTTGGAAAAGAACTGAACTACATCAAACTTGGCCACAAGTTCCTCAGGTAGCGGGAAAGGAAAAGTTGGTCACAGTCTGTGAATTTATCACTGCCTTGAAGACTGCACATAAGCATAAGTTACCTGAAGGTTCTTTATCACCACCAATGGGGATGCCCACTGACTGGCTGCTATAGGGGAAATAGCGCTATTGTCCTGCCAAGATAAGAGTTTCTGTGTTACTCGGTCTCTGGTAGTGAAGGGCAGGCTGTGATCGGCAAAACTGTGATTGTGCCTTGTCCTTCATGGTAATATGAGCCTCAAAATTATTAGCTTTTAGACCATCTTGAAAAAGTCACAAAATTCATCACAAAGTTCAGCTAACCTGTCAGAAGGCACAGAGGAGTTCACAGAGAAAATATTGCCTTGAATGTACAGCCCAAACAGATCAAGAGTCAGTGCCGGTATCACTTTCACATGAGCACAGAATTGGGAACGAGTGTGTTTCACAATACGAAACGTGGCAGGTATGCCGTAAATACCTAGCAAAGAAATGTCTGTTGTAAGCAGAAAGAGTTGTCTGTGACATAGTTAGGGCTTGCCTAACAGTTTGTATGTGCTTCTATTCAGAAGACTCGTGGACACTCATATCCAGTTGCATATAAATTTTGCATTTGACAGTCTGCAAAGTGCAAACAATTTGCTAGCCTGACAGTGGATGGAAGTAGGCTGACTACTTCGCGTTTGTGCAGACAGACAGATTGAATGTGGTCATGCTTGCCACTATAACAACACTTAGTGTCACAGCAGGGGCACATCTGTTGCTTGTGTGCAGTGAAACACTGAGGGCAGGACTTAAATCATCTAGCCTACTACCTAGCACACTGGTTTTGTTTATGATACAGCGCTTGCTGAGACTTTGTGTGCTATGGGGCTTGAGCAAAGGGCACAACCCGTTTACCATTACTCTGAACTGCACCAATAGGAGTGGAATCGGTCTACTGCTGCACTATCATAAGAGTCCCAATTCCACTAATTCCAAAACCTGTTGCCAGCAAGGGTGAGAGTACTTGGTGCCAGCAAGGATGAGGGTACTTATGAATCTGTTCATATATCTATGGATCAGACACATTTCGAGTAGGGCATCCATGATCATAATGTCCACATTCAAACTTGAATTGCAATGACGTGTAAGTCCTTGCAGTTCAGACACCCATTGCATGTGTGCCTGATTAGGTTTACTACACAAATTAAAGAATTTGCAATGCAGCTGCCACATTAATCTGTGCAGTTGCCACATTAGTCTGTTAATCAGAGTACTTGTCTAGTGCAACAATTAGTTCACTGTAAGGAACACTTTGAGAGTGGGTGGTGGGAAGGAAATTTGCAGAGTAACTGGTAAATGGACAATTTGGTTCTACACTCAGTGTGATGTGCCATGAAGAGAGAGTTGAGTTGTGTGCGATAATTGAATCATTCCTCTTGTTGAGAACCAATGCACAGAATCGCAGTCAGGGGCTGCTTGCTGTGGTGGTGCTGGGGGCAGTGTCTCTGTTTGCTTGTGCAGCGAGCAGTCTGGTCATCGTTTCCATGAGTTGTTGTATTTGCTGTGCCTGAACCTGAAAAGTCTAAGTTACTGAAAGTTCTTGCGGGGTCTGGCCATGATCTAAAAAACACACACACACACACACACACACACACACACACACACACACATTATACTTGAAGAGAAATAGTGCAACCTTTAAGCTAAGATGAAAGAAAGTATAAATTAGGGTCACTAGAAATATCAGCTTCTGAAAAGTGCGAAAATACAGTATTGCAGGGTAAATGTTGTGTGTTCAGTGTTGCAGGCGGCTAATGGCCACGATTCTGTAAGAAAACTCGCACAGCTGTTACAGAAACAAAGTAATAAAATGCACATGTAGTGTTGGATAAACTTCCTTATTTGATTTTCAATGCAAGTCCATTGCAATATCCAACGTGAGTCTGTGAGGTAGGAAGAGTATGATATCCACAATAGTAACCGAGGTGAGAGATAACACTTAGACTAGGCAGACAGAGCTGAACTAACGGACTTTTGGGACTTTTGGGACTTTTGGGACTTTTGGGACTTTTGGGACTTTTGGGACTTTTGGGACTTTTGGGACTTTTGGGACTTTTGGGACTTTTGGGACTTTTGGGACTTTTGGGACTTTTGGGACTTTTGGGACTTTTGGGACTTTTGGGACTTTTGGGTACATCAGAGATAAGTTATGATTCCTGAGAACTGTTGGGACAAATGAGGCAATACAGACCCTCCAACGTATCTCAGAAGATATGTTAACAAAAGGCAAACCTGCATTAATAGTATGTGGAGATTTAAAGGATGATTTGACAGTTGTAATGTGTCTACCCTCTTTAAAATTTTGAAGGTATCAGGTATAAAATACAGGCAACAAAAGTTTACTTACAACTTGTGCAAAAACCAGACTGCAGTTATGAGTTGGACATGAAAGGGATGCAGTGGTTGAGAAGAGGAGGAGATAGGGTTGTAGCCTATCTCTAATGTTGTTAAATTTGTACATTGAAGAAGCAATAAAGAATACCAAGCAGAAAATGGCAAAGGGAATTGTAGCCAGAAAGAAGAAATAAAAGCTTTCAGGTTTGCTGAAGATACTGTAGTTCCATCAGATACAGCAAAGGACTTTAAAGAGCAGTTGGCCAGAATGGACATTGTCTTAAGAACGGATTGTAATTTGAACATCAACAAAAGTAGAAGAAGATAAATTTATATCATTGAATTAAATCTGGAGTGCTGAGGGAATTAGGTTAGGAAATGAGGCACTAAAAATATGGGTTTTCCTATTTTGGCCACAATATAACCAATGATTCTTAACCATTGATTCTTAACCAGTGATTCGTCTTCTTCTTCTTCTTCTTCTTCTTCTTCTTCTATACACTTATAAATTGAGTTCCCTCCACAGTTGTGTCTGTATGTTTGTGCTAATCTCTGGAATGATTGTAGGGATCTTGATACAGTTTTCACTACTCAGTGGATTGACTTACCAGGAAGGTTTGTGTATATAAATTATAAATATTTCATATAAATTGAGTGAATTGTAACGAATCAAGTCCCTGCCAGTGTGAGAACAGTGACATTGAGGTCAAGCAGTAAATGGCAACTCTCCTTGGAATCACCCACACATTATTGCATGGCATGGGGTACTTTGTACCAATGCTACACACCAGAGGGCACTCTGCACCAGCATCACTTTGGCAAGTACAAGAAAGCTCACACAGGAGCTTGCAGCTCCCATCATTGCCATGAGATGTCATTCTAAATGCCAATTAAATATGGAATAGGTAACATTTGTGCCTCACAAGAAGTTTCTGAGCATGCACTACCAATATTGTTTGTTATATGAAAGTTATGATATTGTGGTACCTAAGATTGTTCACTGAATTTAAATCATAACCTGATGCAGAGCCCCACAATCAATATTACCATTATGGCAGACAAGTCGCCTTGCCGTAGACGCTTAGTGCTGCACAAATCTGGGGCATGTCACTAATCTGATATAAATTTAAGTGTTAGACACATGTTGGTGTTTTTTTTTTTTTTAAGTGATAGTCTGGAGTGTAGCCTTGTTCGGAAGTGAAACTTGGACAATAGACAAGTCGGACAAGAAGAAGATAGCTTTGAATTTGTAGTGGAAGTAAGGGTGAGAGGGCAAAAAATGTAGATGGAGTCCAAGGCAAGAATACAGTAAGCATGTTCAATGGATGCAGGTTGTGGTACTTGTGCAGAGATGAAGATATTTGCACAGGATTGACTAGTATGGAGAACTTCACCAAACATATCTTCAGAGTTAAGACCATAACAACAATATTAGTGGAGATTCTGTGCACTGAAAGACAGCAAGTGCTACCACGTAAAATCAGTATTATTTACAGTGTTTAGATTGAAACTTCCTGTTCAGATTTTTTTTCTCCTGCCAAGTCTCAAGTATCTCTCGAGCCTCTCTGTACATGTCCCATCCCCCCCCCCCCCCCCCAATCTCTAATCACCCCCATCTCTTTCCTGGGTTCTGATTCTACTCTGTGATAGCCTTGTACTGTCTGACCAAATTTACCCCATCATTAATTGCCCCCCCCCCCTCCCCACACACACACACACACACACACACACACACACACACACACACACAGGGGGTGGGGGGGGACTTAAATTGGTTGCTGCAGGTGACCAACTTGGTGCTAAATTATTTTTCATGTAAAATATTTGTCTACAAGATGAGCCTCGGGTAGTTGAATACTGTCCCATTAAAGGATAAAATCATGACATATTGCTCAAGCAGAAACGTTTGAGGAGACATTGTTGTCTTCCTGGATGCTGAGTTTCACTAAAGTGATTAAAATACAGCAGAATACAAGAGCTTGTTTCAAAGATCACTGTGGCTTTTAATATTTCCTGCTGCAGTGGGTACTTACTGAAAATTATGTAACCTGTCCATGTGTTGCCTTGGCAGGGACGTCTTCTGTCCCATTATCCTGTTTTAATCACTTCATTGAAACTCCACATTTATATTTTGATGGCAAAAAAGGGAGGAACATATGACAACACAGCAATGTCTATTTTGGAAAGTACTCCTATGTACGGGGGTGTCCAATAAGTATGTTTCCTTATTTTATAAGAACATAGACACAGTTGTCATGTTAAAATAATTTTAACATTTTACAATGTTCTGTTAATTTTCTACATAGGTGCCATGTTTTTTCAAACCTTTTCGATAATGCGAGACAAGTTCTGTTCCAACCAGTGTTATACCTGTGCTTGTGTTGAGGAATCTGTGAGGTGTTGTCAAAAGAAGATGACTTCAATTTTTGCCTCGCAAAGTTCTCTTCATTCATCACATTCAGCTTGAATGACCCAGATGGAGCTCAGAAGATTAACACTGGAAAATGTTCCCATATACTCTGTATTCCCCTGACCTTTTCAGTAACATCAATGGTGAACTGGTTACGAGCACAAGACCTGGCCTGGTGCAGTATTGGTTTGGAAAAATGTGTTGGTTTACCAAACCTGCATGGAAAAAACATGGCAGCTAAGTAAAAAAGTAACTGAAGCCATGTGCAATATCAATAAAATTATTTCAACCTGATAAATTGTGTGTAATTAGTCATTGATCTTCAAACACTGATTGTACACAAATTCAAAGTTTCTAAGGTAAGTGATAATGGTGGGTGGTAGAACGGACCCATCTCATTATTTCCAAAACATTTTTATTTGTATTTCGACTTTTGAACAGGGGTACCTCTCAACTTGGTAAACTTTAACTGATCACCTTCCATTTGACAACGAACCTCCATTGCAGTGCATTAAGTAAATGACATCTTGGTGTCGTTCGACCAAGTGAGTATTTATTCCGTATGTCTGCCTTCACAACGCCAAATACAATCCTACTCTCAACTTCACAGATGGCTGCTGTGCATGTATATTGTTGGCAAATGACAGTGACTAGATTATGTGGGCTAGTGTTCCTCTACTCCGATATTGACATAAACAACTTTCGTATTAGCTGTTTTCCTAATTTATTGCTGTTTGTGATTCCCTGTGGTTTCTAAAAGTCTATCCTTTTGGATGGCCCATTTAATTGGCATTCACAGATATTAGTTTGGTAGCTTGACTCAATAGAAACTCAAGATGATTGTACAATTTGGTTCTAGTTGCTCCTTTTAGAGTATGCAGTATTGTGGTCTAGTGTAACATAAATTAATTTTGCAAAACATTTACCACAGATATCAATTTGCTTGTTCTCGCAGTTAGAAGGACCTGGGCCACCGCCAGCAGTTATCACACCCGGGGGAAAATGCTTTGTGTGCAGCAAAGCCGCTGGATCAACAGGATCGCCCCTCACAGCAGTTACAAACACTACAAAAATCCAACTCCACCAAAAACTTGGTAGAGTTGTAGGAGCAGAGCTGGATCTCATTGTTGATGAAGATGGAGTACTTTGCCACGGCTGCTGTCGTCTGCTGAACTACATGGATCGAATTGAAGTGGAGCATAGTATGCTCACAAAATCAATTCTGAATTGTATGCGACGGACGTTTGGTTTTGGTTACGTGCAAGGTGATAACCGTATGCCAGAAGCTGTTCTCGCCAGTATAGAAGATCGCAGCAAAAACTCCATAAGTGAGTCACAGTATTTGGTTTTTTTGTGTATATGGTCAGTTTGTTTAATATTGGTTGCTAACAGGAAGTGTTGAAACTAATTTTCAAGGATTTCAGCATAAAATGGCGAAAAGGGGTAGAACCATGCAATTATTCTAGTTGAGTGAGTTGTTTATGGCAACTGTGTTGAGGATTCTGATATGGTGATTGTGATGAACCTTTTATGTTCTTATAGTAGAGAGAATGTTGTAATGATACCATCTATTTTATATTTTATTTGTTTATGTTAATATTCTTGACAGCAGTGTGTGGATAGTTTCCCATTTTTCTTCTGTTTGTATTGTTTTGTTATTGTGGAAGAAAACTCTGAAGTACATTACCAATAACACATGAAAATTTAATGTAAAGCTTTAATCTTTCATTTCTGAATAAATTCATAATTTAATAGAGGGAAACATTCCACGTGGGAAAAATATATCTAAAAAGAAAGATGATGAAACTTACCAAACAAAAGCGCTGGCAGGTCGATAGACACACAAACAAACACAAACATACACACAAAATTCTAGCTTTCGCAACCTATGGTTGCCTCGTCAGGAAAGAGGGAAGGAGAAGGAAAGACAAAAGGATATGGGTTTTAAGGGAGAGGGTAAGGAGTCATTCCAATCCCGGGAGCGGAAAGACTTACCTTAGGGGGAAAAAAGGACAGGTATACACTCGCACACACCACATATCCATCCACACATACACAGACACAAGCAGACATGTGTCTGTGTATGTGTGGATGGATATGTGGTGTGTGCGAGTGTATACCTGTCCTTCTTTCCCCCTAAGGTAAGTCTTTCCGCTCCCGGGATTGGAATGACTCCTTACCCTCTCCCTTAAAACCCATATCCTTTTGTCTTTCCTTCTCCTTCCCTCTTTCCTGACGAGGCAACCATAGGTTGCGAAAGCTAGAATTTTGTGTGTATGTTTGTGTTTGTTTGTGTGTCTATCGACCTGCCAGCGCTTTTGTTTGGTAAGTTTCATCATCTTTCTTTTTACATAAATTCATAATTTATTTGAAATGATAGAGTACAGCAGTCACCCTTTTCTTTCAGGTTTTGTTTGGCGAATCTAGATTCCAGCTAGTGCCTAGGCACTGTCAGTGCTCTGTTTCATAGACTGTCTTGAATGAACTGTGACAGAAGTCTGAACAACAGGGGACTATTGTACTAAAACGTGAAATAAAGTACTGATAGTGGCTAGGCACTAGGTGAAATCTAGATTTGCTCAATAAAACCTGAAAGAAAAGGGTGCCATTGCTGTGCTGTGAAAGTCGTATCACTGTCCTTGATTGCACCCACATTCCTAATGAAAGGTAACTTCCTATTATATGTTATATAAACATTACAAAATATGGAAAGGACTGTTGCTAATCACATAGATAGTGTTGAGCCACAGAAAAGCACAATGAAATGAATACTAGAAATATTTAACCTTTTGGACAAAGTCCTTCCTCAGAAGCACAGTAACACAACTTGCGCACGCACACACATGGCTCCTGTCTCCAGGAGCTAAGGCCTGACTGCGGCTGTATCAGATGTGAGCAGCAACCTGCTGGGTTGGGTGTGGACGGCGACATGCCTCCACCCAGATTGGTGCCCACATCAGACCCAGTCGGGCCTTCGTAAGTGCTCCACAGTGGTGAGTAGCAATCTATCCTTTCCATATTGTTGTTATTACAACCTGAACTTTCTATTGCTTTTATACACTGCGCAACAAAATTAAAGGATCACTTTTTTGCACCCTGCCATTTTTGACCATAGCAACACAGAAATTCTAAATTTGGCTCAGGGACACCTACAACCTTCCTCTGCAATGGTGTAGAAGAGTGGCCCCCTGGACATCACCCTCAGGCTTAGCGACGCTTAAAGAGCCATGGTATTGACATGTTAAAAAAAAGAAAAAAAGCCTAGACCTCATAAGTTCATGTGAGATGGGAGATGTGACATGTAAGGTGGGTTAATTGACATATTGGCACCACATTTCACCAAAATTCTGCCCAGTGTATCCGTAGGCATGTAACACTATGGGAAGTTCATCACACAACCCTTTACCTACATTCCATCCATTCCCTTGATGCCTGTGCAATGGAGATCGGAACCACGGCACGCAGTGTTGAAATCTCGTGAATTTTCTAATGGGTGGCCGACGAAAACATTTTGTAGACATTGCTGTTCAGAATTAACACAAAAGGGCCTCAGGAGGTGTCATAAAGGGTGTGACTGACATTACCCCCTTCCCTAAGGATGTTAATTTTCACACATTTCACAAAGGGAAATGACAGTTTGTAACATAATGTGCAACAGGATTATGTTCTTGAGAAACTTTCGACACTCCTGGCACTCCCTGGATGATTCATTCCTCCTCTAAGGACAGTGTGGAGACTACAACCCCATTTAACATGACCCCATCCCTTTGGAATGAGGTGTGACTGTACTTTTTGCTCTGGTGTATAGATTGGAACCACTAGGGACCATTCAACAAAATTTGAACATGATTGGAAGGAGGAAAGTGTATCTGTTTCTTCACCCCTCCTTTTTTTACACCCTCTTGAACCATGTGCACAGGAGGGTGCGATATTGACATGCAGGTGAATAAAATGGCAAAATAGCAAGAGGTCCCTGTAAGACCCCTTCCCCTTCAGTAACACTCTGGGTACCACCTGCACACCTTCGCTGGGCACTTCAAAAATGCAAACTGTCATTTTTGGTCACGAAATATGTGAAAATGAATGAGCCAGGAGACTGGATGGTTTCAGTCACACTCTTGTGACACTTCTTAAGGTCTTGTTTAGATTCTGAGCAACAGTATTTCTGAAGTGTTTCCCTCATCCACCCATAAGAAAACCTCCGGATTTTGAGTCTGGGCATCACGGTTCTGACCTTCATCACAGATGCATCAAGGGGTAGGGGGTGGGGGGGAGGGGGAGTGATGGCCTTCCCCCTGTGTGATGTGTCCACATTTACCTCTGTTGCAGAGGCATCATTGGGTAAGGGGAGGTGCAATGACCTTCCCATGGTGTGGCACGTCCAAGTTGACATCGATCGCAGTGGTGTTGAGAGGGGTAAGAGGAAGTGCGAAAGCCTTACTGTGGTGTGACATTTGTGGGAGCATTTAGCAAAATTGTGTTGCCAGTGTGGCATCATTAACCCACCTCAAGTGTCACAGGCAAACTATCCTCCAAAAATTGCTACTGCCACATTGCCATTCACTGAGCTTCTGTACCATTACAGAGGAAGGTGGCAGGCACCATCGAGCTAAGTTTCAGATTTCAGTTACAATGGGAGAAAATGACGGGTTTCAAATAAGTGACCCTTTAACTAGATTCTGTAGTGTATAAAATTATGATTAAACCATTACTCGCATCTGTAGTTCATAGAATCAGGCTTAACAAGTCTTGCTGATTGTGTGTTGAATTCGGTAGCTACAACAAAAAATACCTGAGCATAAATTTCTTTAAATTGTGTGTATTTTCGGAAAACTGAGACAGTTTCTTGAAATTTTCTTCTTTCTTCCTGCAGTTCCTGTAGAGAAGCATGATCCTGCTATAGATGTGCCTGAAAAGGTAAGAACACCATCATCATAAGTAGTTTGTATCAAAAGCTATTACAATTAGGATTTATATTCTTAATTGTATCAAAAGGAAAATTCACTTGAAAAAACTATACAACTATTAGCCAGAATTGCTGGCCAGTTATTACCTTCAAGAGAGGAAATACCAGTTCTGCTGATAGGCACAGCAGTGTTTTTATTATATCTTTACTCTTTTATCAGAGATGTGTATTAAAAATACAGAGGTATTTGTTTGAAAACAGTAAGACTTTAAATGAGCTCATATTGGTATAAGATGAAATTTGTAGTATTATACACTCCTGGAAATTGAAATAAGAACACCGTGAATTCATTGTCCCAGGAAGGGGAAACTTTATTGACGCATTCCTGGGGTCAGATACATCACATGATCACACTGACAGAACCACAGGCACATAGACACAGGCAACAGAGTATGCACAATGTCGGCACTAGTACAGTGTATATCCACCTTTCGCAGCAATGCAGGCTGCTATTCTCCCATGGAGACGGTCGTAGAGATGCTGGATGTAGTCCTGTGGAACGGCTTGCCATGCCATTTCCACCTGGCGCCTCAGTTGGACCAGCGTTCGTGCTGGACGTGCAGACCGCGTGAGACGACGCTTCATCCAGTCCCAAACATGCTCAATGGGGGACAGATCCGCAGATCTTGCTGGCCAGGGTAGTTGACTTACACCTTCTAGAGCACATTGGGTGGCACGGGATACATGCTGACGTGCATTGTCCTGTTGGAACAGCAAGTTCCCTTGCCGGTCTAGGAATGGTAGAACGATGGGTTCGATGACGGTTTGGATGTACCGTGCACTATTCAGTGTCCCCTCGACGATCACCAGTGGTGTACGGCCAGTGTAGGAGATCGCTCCCCACACCATGATGCCGGGTGTTGGCCCTGTGTGCCTCGGTCGTATGCAGTCCTGATTGTGGCGCTCACCTGCACGGCGCCAAACACGGCATACGACCATCATTGGCACCAAGGCAGAAGCGACTCTCATCGCTGAAGACGACACGTCTCCATTCGTCCCTCCATTCACGCCTGTCGCGACACCACTGGAGGCGGGCTGCACGATGTTGGGGCGTGAGCGGAAGACGGCCTAACGGTGTGCGGGACCGTAGCCCAGCTTCATGGAGACGGTTGCGAATGGTCCTCGCCGATACCCCAGGAGCAACAGTGTCCCTAATTTGCTGGGAAGTGGCGGTGCGGTCCCCTACGGCACTGCGTAGGATCCTACGGTCTTGGCGTGCATCCGTGCGTTGCTGCGATCCGGTCCCAGGTCGACGGGCACTTGCACCTTCCGCCGACCACTGGCGACAACATCGATGTACTGTGGAGACCTCACGCCCCACGTGTTGAGCAATTCGGCGGTACGTCCACCCGGCCTCCCGTATGCCCACTATACGTCCTCACTCAAACTCCGTCAACTGCACATACGGTTCACGTCCACGCTGTCGCAGCATGCTACCAGTGTTAAAGACTGCGATGGAGCTCCGTATGCCACGGCAAACTGGCTGACACTGACGGCGGCGGTGCACAAATGCTGCACAGCTAGCGCCATTCGACGGCCAACACCGCGGTTCCTGGTGTGTCCGCTGTGCCGTGCGTGTGATCGTTGCTTGTACAGCCCTCTCGCAGTGTCCGGAGCAAGTATGGTAGGTCTGACACACCGGTGTCAATGTGTTCTTTTTTCCATTTCCAGGAGTGTATTTTGTATGTCCATTAAATAACCTACATTTCATCTTGGAATAAAAACTGCCACCTAAATTTTGCTTTGCAGTAGTATGGAGGTAATTCTCAAGATTATTGACAATGTGAGATATTGGGAAAGAATGGTTTGAAATCGTGAATTGAAACACTGAGAACCATAAGGACCTAGGGCACACCATTGTCAGATCTATATGAAGTGAATGTAGAGAAATTGGTAAGAGCTTTTCTTGGATGTTCATGTGTACGATATGGCCCTACACCACAGATAAAACTGGCTCATCAGATCAATAGATGTCAGGAGCATGCATACATGCTACAATATCAAAATCACCAATGATGTGCTTTAGGCTCGAATGGTTCTCTGGGTCTCAGTTAAATTTTATGTGCTGTCCCTGAGTTACTTCAGATGATGGTTACTTTAAAACTTTGACTGTTGGACATGTAAATCTTGCTATTTCTTAGAATGCCAGTCATTTTTATTACTGTTTTAGAAACAATATGGCCATTGCAACAGAACAAAAAAAAAAGGATAGAGCCCTTCAATATACGTGATTGTGTGTATAAAAGCAGAAATTGTACCCTGTCAAATGACAGGATCAGCTGTCTACCAGCACTTTTACATCCCGTGACGTTGACAGGATTGGCAGTACAAGTGTTGAAGAAGAAGAAAAGCTAATTTTGTACCCCATCTTTCTTTCTGGTCTAGAAGTCTGCCTCGGTTGATCACAAGGTCAGCAGAGTGATTGAACTCCGTATTGTTGCAAAGTGTGACATAATGACATTGAAGTATACAGTGACCCATTGTTTAAAAACTTGTGGAACCCTAAGCAGTCTGATCACAAACTTTTGTAGATTGTACAAACTCCAAAACCTCCTATTAGAAAAGTGAAGAGAGTAAAAGTTGTAGAGATTGAAACTAAGTGAACATACCCAAAAGTAGCAACCAGCACTTTTATCAGCGTTTGTTCATCCCTCTCACTTGTTGTAAATGGATTTTGAGGAAACGTTGCTCTTTGTTTGTGTCTCAATCTCCCTTACCTTTTTCTTATGGTCCTTCAGTGGGATTTATAGCAGAGGTGGTTCTCAGCCTGTCTCAAATATTTGTTCTTTAACCTTACCAAATAACGTTCTTTTGACCACCAGCTGTAAAAGTTGTCTGTATCCAAACGTAATGAAGCCTCCACTGATCAACTCACTAACCCAGTTCCACACACGGTCACAAGGGCATAACTCAAATAATGACTCCAAAGTCATTTTCATAAAAACATAAATTTATTTAGAAAAATATATTACAAAGTGCAGGAACAATGATAATATTAATGTTTTCTTCCCGACATCTCTTTCCTGGTACTGTCTTCCATATTTCAGGAGAAAACTTTCATT
The DNA here is from genome assembly GCF_021461385.2 of Schistocerca piceifrons. Lineage (NCBI taxonomy): Eukaryota > Metazoa > Arthropoda > Insecta > Orthoptera > Acrididae > Schistocerca > Schistocerca piceifrons. The sequence continues at coordinate 120,497,566 of NC_060138.1, forward strand.
CAGTAATTACTTTCAAAACTGACCCAAGGTGAAAGTCTGAAGTTTTTAATCTGACAGGAGATTCATTTGCTTTCGTAATTGAAAATAGCGGCTCATGGCGATAAGTACTTCCAAACATGGGAATAGTTTCATATACTCAGCTACGATGACAGGCTCAGGATGGTGATCCGTCTGGAAAACCTGGAATTTTCAGAGAATTAAGTTTTACCTTGGAAAATTGAGGATTTAATTGGGATTTAATTTTATTGAGCTTCATAAATTACAAATTTTAAAATACTTAATATTTGAAAGCATGTTAATTATTTGAACATTAGTCCATATAAATTATTGATGTTTAAAAATGTGGCCCAAAGAGAGAAGCTGATCCTACCCTTCTCCAAGACCTGTTTCTTTCAATCCTTCATGATTATTCTATAAGGACGGATAAGTGAACAAGATGATTGGTAACAGTTTTGCACATTCAAGGGGACATGAGAAGCACTCCCTGCCAAGTGCCACCAGTGTATACACTACAGAGTTGGTTGCCGTATCTCTGGCTTTGCAGTACATCAAATCCCAGGCAACGATGGACTTTCTAATCTGTAGCAATTCTGTGAGTTGCTTAAAAGGCATAACCCCGTGTTATCCCAAAAATCTTATGGTCGCCAACATCCAGGACCTACTGGTTGACCTCTACAGCTCTGGAAAGACAGTGACCTTCATCTGGACACCAAACCACATAGGCATTCCAGGAATTCCGATCATCTTGCTAAATATCCGACTACAGGAGATCAGCTTGATTTCAGGATACCAGACATAGACATAAGATTACAAATTCAACACAATATTTTGAGACTCTGGGAATTAGAATGGCAGGCTTCTACGGCCCAAAACAAGTTGAGAGCGATTAAAGGGTCCACTGGGCTGTGGCATACATCTTTCGAGGCCCCTCAGAAAGATGCAGTTCTGTTGCGCTGACTATGCATTAGTCACTCGAGACTCACCCACGAGTTCCTTCTGCTTCGGAGGGAGCCTACTCACTGCAGCTGCAGCAGTCTATTGATGATAATGTGTGCTGTTGTTGAATGTGCCCTGCTGGCCAATCTGAAGCATTCTGTTTGCCTACCTTACTACCTCAGATGCTTGCAGATGACGAGACAGCCATTGCCGAAGTTTTGCGTTTCCTGAGGGAGAGCGGATTTACGCTCCAAAAGTAGATTCTCAGAAATTTCTCCGTCAAATTAAGGTCTGTGTTTGATACTAGTAGACTTCTCTTGGCCAGGAATGCCCTTTTTGCCAGTGCTAGTCTGTTTTTTATGTCCTCCTTGATCTCCATCCATCCATCCATCGTGGATTATGTTCCTACTTAGGTAGCAGAATTTCTTCACTTCATCTGCTTCATGATCACCTGTTCCGATGTTGTTTCTCACTGTTCTCATTTTGCTACTTCTCATTACTTGCATCTTTCTTCAATATACTCTCAATCCATATTTTGTACTCATTAGACTGTTCTTTACTTTTACTTTCACTGAGGTTAGCAGTGTCATCAGTGAATCTTATGACGATATTCTTTCACTTTGAATTTTAATTCCCCTCTTGAACCTTTCTTTTATTTCCATCATTGCTTATTCGATGTATAGATTGAACGGTAGGAGCGAAAGACTACATCCCTGTCTTACACCCTTTTTAATCAGAACACTTTGACTTAGTCTCCCTCTCTTGAATCTTGTACATATTGTATATTACTTATCCTGCCCTATAGCTTACCCCTATTTTTCTCAGAATTTCAAACATTTTGCGCCATTTTACATTGTAAAGTGCTTATTCCATGTCTACTGATTTTTCTTTAGATTTGTCTGCATGTTCCTTGACTCTATAACCCCGGGTTCAGACTATTTTCGAATCATCCAAAATTAGGTAGACCAGCTGGGATACAATTCGAAGCTCTTTGCAACAACTGCCTCCTTGTCTGTGTACAAATAGTTGCCCCCTCCCCCCCCCCCCCCCCCCCCCCCACACACACACACACACACACACACACACACACACACACACACACACACACCACGCCACTCCTTTGCACCCTTCCTCTGTGCTATATACCCAGTCCTACGATTTGGATAGACCTCTTTTGTAGCCCTAAGGAAAATGCTAATCCATGCATTTGACTAAGTCCATTCCAATCAGTACTCGAAACTACCCAATGTGGCAAGTATCTACACAAATGGGTCAAAAGTCAGTGACAGGGTTGGTTATCCTTTCCTGCTCACAAAGGCACCCAAGAAGTGTTCTCTGCAGAGTGCGTGCAGTATATACACTGCAGAATTGGTTGTCATATCACAGGCTCTGCAGCACATTAAAACTCCCACTGCAAAGGACTTACTGGTTTGTAGTGACTCCATGAGCTGCTTACAAGGCATTTCTCAGTACTACCACAAAAACATTTTGGTTACCAACATCCCAGACCTATTAGTTGACCTCCACTGCTCTGGAACGACTGTCTGAATTCGTGTGGACACTAAGCCATGTGGGCACTCCACAAAATGAGTTCACTGACAAAAGAAGTAACCACAAGAGACAAAACTTGAACTCTGAGTACAGGGCACAGACCTACATTCACAACTGTTGACATCAAATTTTCAAAATCTAGGATATAGAACAGCAAGCTGCCACATCCCTCAACAAGCTGAGAATACCAAGGCATGGATACTTCCCTCCAGGTGCCATGGAAGGATGCCATCATACCATTCTACCTGTGTATTGGCCACACCAGACTTACCTGTTAGCTGCTGCTGCTGCTGCTTCTTCTTCTTCTTCTTCTTCTTCTTCTCTGACTAATTTCTGCCCTGTAGTGTCATGTTTTTAAACTTTTTATGTACGTCTAACAGTTTCAGCTGATTGTCTCAGGACCATGCAGTTCTCATTTTTTCACCCCATTTCTGTGATTACCCTTCTTGGTGTATAGATTTGAGTTTTTAGCTGCCTTGGTGATATCTTGCTTTTAATCATCTGACTTGAGCTATTGTCATGCAAATTGACAGCTGTGACAACCGTCACAAACTCTGGCGCTGTCAGTTCTCCTTATGTGAATTTCCAGTGCAATGAGGGACTGGTAACAAAGATTTTTTGTCCCTTTAAATTCATAATGATCATCACCAAACTGTGTAACACTGTGTCTTCCAGAATCCAGTAATAAGATATTTGATGTATTTACTAGTGCCTGAAGTAGCTACTTTATTTGCAGATGTTTCCATTATGCTGATAAGTTATGAGTATCATTGTTAAAACTGAGGTACTAAGTGTCATAAGTTTTCCTCAAGGTGTCTTGTCTCCAATCACCAACCCTTACCCTACATTTGGAACTGGTACTGGCTACGTTTATCTAGTACTAAATCTGCTAAATCCATACTTTAGCTGCTGCAGGTGAAATTGGCAGGTATTTGTTATAACTAAGGATGTGGTGGGTGAACTCTACAGTGGCAAGAGGCAATGGGTGGTTGTCAGAATTATGACCAATGGTGGGATAAAGGAGCAGTGTTGGCAACAGCTCCACCAAGGCACTGACCACAGCAGTGGCAGCAGTTCACAGTGCAGATGAGTGACAGCCTTGCTGTCCAGGACATAGTTCGCCAAGGTACCGATGTCCCAACATGGGGGAGATGACTTTCATCTCAAATGCCTACACATTCAAGTGGAACCAAGCAGCTTTGGTAGTTGCTTGCGCAGGCAAAATGAGTGAGCAGCTGCACTGTCCCAGGCTTGAACTGTAAGCCTACTGTAGGTAGGAGGCCCGCAGTGTCTGATGGTTGGCCTGCAGGAGGCCCACTGGTCACAAGGCACTAAGTTGCCCGCATGGACTTTGCACAGTTGGCAGGCCTGCTGCAAGTAGTAGTACATCTACATCTACATCCATACTCCGCAAGCCACCTGACGGTGTGTGGCGGAGGGTACCCTGAGTACCTCTATCGGTCCTCCATTCTATTCCAGTCTCGAATTGTTTGTGGAAAGGATTGTCGGTATGCTTCTGTGTGGGCTCTAATCTCTCTGATTTTATCCTCATGGTCTCTTCGCGATATATACGTAGGAGGGAGCAATATACTGCTTGACTCTTCAGTGAAGGTATGTTCTCGAAACTTCAACGAAAGACCGTACCGAGCTACTGAGTGAGCGTCTCTCCTGCAGAGTCTTCCACTGGAGTTTATCTGTCTTCTCCGTAACGCTTTCGCGATTCCTAAATGATCCTGTAAAGAAGCGCGCTGCTCTCCGTTGGATCTTCTCTATCAACCCTATCTGGTACGGATCCCACACTGCTGAGCACTATTCAAGCAGTGGGCGAACAAGCGTACTGTAACCTACTTCCTTTGTCTTCGGATTGCATTTCCTTAGGATTCTTCCAATGAATCTCAGTCTGGCATCTGCTTTACCGATGATCAACTTTATATGATCATTCCATTTTAAATCACTCCTAATGCGTACTCCCAGATAATTTATGGAATTAACTGCTTCCAGTTGCTGACCTGCTATTTTGTAGCTAAATGATAAGGGATCTATCTTTCTATGTATTCGTAGCACATTACACTTGTCTACATTGAGATTAAATTGCCATTCCCTGCACCATGCGTCAATTCGCTGCAGATCCTCCTGCATTTCAGTACAATTTTCCATTGTTACAACCTCTCCATACACCACAGCATCATCTGCAAAAAGCCTCAGTGAACTTCCGATGTCATCCACCAGGTCATTTATGTATATTGTGAATAGCAACGGTCCTATGACACTCCCCTGCGGCACACCTGAAATCGCTCTTACTTTGGAATATTTCTCTCCATTGAGAATGACATGCTGCGTTCTGTTATCTAGGATTTCCTCAATCCAATCACACAATTGGTCTGATAGTCCATATGCTCTTACTTTGTTCATTAAAGGACTGTGGGGAACTATATCGAACACCTTGCGGAAATCAAGAAACACGGCATCTACCTGTGAACCCGTGTCTATGGCCCTCTGAGTCTCGTGGACGAATAGCGCGAGCTGGGTTTCACACGACCGTCTTTTTCAAAACCCATGCTGATTCCTACAGAGTAGATTTCTAGTCTCCAGAAAAGTCATTATACTCGCACATAATATGTGTTCAAAAATTCTACAACTGATTGACATTAGAGATATAGGTCTATAGTTCTGCACGTCTGTTAGACATCCCTTCTTGAAAACCGGGATGACCTGTGCCCTTTTCCAATCCTTTGGAATGCTACGCTCTTCTAGAGACCTACGGTACACCGCTGCAAGAAGGGGGGCAAGTTCCTTTGCGTACTCTGTGTAAATGGTTAGTAGAGCCTGGCGGTGGCAGCTTGCAGACTTGATCGACCCATAGGTTGTTGTAGCTTTCCTTTTAGATGGTAGCTGCCAGTATATATATATATATATATATATATATATATATATATATATATATATATATATATATATATATATAAAAAAAAGAAAGATGATGAAACTTACCAAACAAAAGCGCTGGCAGGTCGATACACACACAAACATACACACAAAATTCTAGCTTTCGCAACCAATGGTTGCCTCGTCAGGAAAGAGGGAAGGAGAAGGAAAGACAAAAGGATATGGGTTTTAAGGGAGAGGGTAAGGAGTCATTCCAATCCCGGGAGCGGAAAGACTTACCTTAGGGGGAAAAAAGGACAGGTATACACTCGCACACACACACATATCCATCCACACATACACAGACACAAGCAGACAAGCAGGCCTTTACAAATGTCTGCTTGTGTCTGTGTATGTGTGGATGGATATGTGTGTGTGTGCGAGTGTATACCTGTCCTTTTTTCCCCCTAAGGTAAGTCTTTCCGCTCCCGGGATTGGAATGACTCCTTACCCTCTCCCTTAAAACCCATATCCTTTTGTCTTTCCTTCTCCTTCCCTCTTTCCTGACGAGGCAACCATTGGTTGCGAAAGCTAGAATTTTGTGTGTATGTTTGTGTTTGTTTGTGTGTCTATCGACCTGCCAGCGCTTTTGTTTGGTAAGTTTCATCATCTTTCTTTTTAGATATATTTTTCCCACGTGGAATGTTTCCCTCTATTATATATATATATATATATATATATATATATATATATATATATATATATATATATATAAAATAACAAAGATGTAGTGACTTACCAAATGAAAGTGCTGGCAGGTCGACAGACACACAAACAAACACAAACATACACACAAAATTCAAGCTTTCGCAACAAACTGTTGCCTCATCAGGAAAGAGGGAAGGAGAGGGAAAGACGAAAGGATGTGGGTTTTAAGGGAGAGGGTAAGGAGTCATTCCAATCCCGGGAGCGGAAAGACTTACCTTAGGGTGAAACAAGGACGGGTATACACTCGCGCGCGCACACACACACACACATATATCCATCCACACATATATGTGTGGAATGTTTCCCTCTATTATAACTATATATATATATATATATATATATATATATATATATATATATATATATATATATAAAAAATAGAGGGAAACATTCCACGTGGGAAAAATATATCTAAAAAGAAAGATGATGAAACTTACCAAACAAAAGCGCTGGCAGGTCGATAGACACACAAACAAACACAAACATACACACACAATTCTAGCTTTCGCAACCAATGGTTGCCTCGTCAGGAAAGAGGGAAGGAGAAGGTGCCCTGATTACCACATGACCAAGCCAGTGTACTGTTTTGAGTTTTGACAAATCAACACTTTGGCACAACAACAAATATATATATATATATATTTGTTGTTGTGCCAAAGTGTTGATTTGTCAAAACTCAAAACAGTACACTGGCTTGGTCATGTGGTAATCAGGGCACCGATGCTAAGAGACCTTGTCTTCTACTGTGCTTGACCATATTACGCCTCTGGTCTGAGGTAACTTCGGTTCTGTGGCACTGGTTGTTACTGCGTCAACAGGTTAGACCTGTTGTAGTTGCATATTGAGATTTATTGTCATAATGGAAGGAGTACAGGTAACAACTCAGTGCACTATACAGTTGAGGTATTGAGCAGTTGTCAGGTGCATGAACAACACTGAAGATATTGATGACGTTTTGGACAATATCCTCCATCAGAACTAATGCACATGCACATGCACATGCAGCTGCACTCCCCCCCCCCCCCCCCCCCCACCTCTCCCGTGCGCGTTAGAAGAGTAAGAAAACGTGTAGGGGAAGCTAGGCTGACTGTAGCACAGTGGCTCTTATGGGCAAGTTGTGTGTAGCACATGAAGTGGAGGAATGGGTTAGTGGGGGGGGGGGGGGGGGGGGGTTGTAACAATGGAAGAAGACCATGAAAAGAAAGGAGAGAGTTTTGATTAATGGATTAAAGAGGAAGACATACCAAATAGTTGTTGAGATGGGTGTGGGTGTCAAGCATAGATCAAGGCGAGGAAAATCATAGGGAAAAATCAAAGAATCTGTTGTTAAGACAATTTCCATCTACGTAATTCACAGAAACTTGTTTTGAGGGATGGGGTGAGGAGGATCAAGCTGGCTCGGGTTGTTGAAGCAACTATTTTAGTCAAACCACATTGTGCCTGCATTGGATTCTTCAATTAGTGGTCAAACTTGCTCTTGGGCCCATGTTTGGTCTATGGAGAATGATACACATCAAATCTCTGGTATGGCCAATGGCACACTCATAGCACTGTCAATGTCAACCTTTCTGTGGACAATCTAGAAGAATCGTTCAAAGCCACCCAATATCTTTAACACCTTTGTATGGTTCAGTTCTATTCATGAGTCCTTCCCAGTTGTTCCAAGAAGCATCTGTCAGTATCAAGCACTCCAACCATAACCAATACTATGAAGTATTTGGCAGCCAAACCTTTCACAATATTCTGTCTCTTCCGTACTCTTTGGCCACCCACGGATGGTGTATGTGCAGTAATGAGCAATTGTGAACCCATTATCCTGAAAATCGTTAAGTCAGCCACAGTTCATCATAGTTCACAAACAGCTTTCCCGCTTACACACGTGTTTCCAGAATTTTCCAACTCCTATATAAACCAGTTGCAAAGGAATTAACCCTCATCTCTATCACAAATGTCACCACTGAGTGGAAAATTTTAATGACATTCCCTCCCAGGGATTTGGCTATCTTTCATCATGTCCTAAAATGGGCAACATTTTTCCCAAAATTCTTCCCACTCTTCTCAAAATGGTTTCCCTCAGCCCACCTAATGAGGAAACTATGTTCCTCCATACTTACGCCAGAGCTACTCCTGGTCTTTTGCCACATTAAAGACCTTTCATATGAACTTGCACAACACATCCTGTTAAAGAACAATTCCAAGTATATCATACCCTATCATAGACACCTGGGAAAGCAGTCATTTCATGTTGAACTTTAGGCAGCACAGAACTGAGTCCATTGGTGCTTCCAGGTTACTTCCTGCACCTACTGCCTGTTCTGCCTCAACTCTTCCTTTCTTTCTGTATCTTTGTATCGTGTTCTTTCTCCTTTTTTAAAGTATACATTATTTTCTAGCCTTCATTAATAATAATAATAATTGTACTGGCTAGTATCCTCCATTGTTTTAATAGCAGTTGTTTTATAGTTGGGGACACCAGCTATGAAAAAAATGTGAATATTTCTAATACCAATATTTTCTGTTACAGGATACATCAGGTGATGCTGCGTTACAGAATAAGACGGTGGCTCCAAGTGATTCAGATGATAAAAAGAAAAATGAAACGCTACTTGTAGACAGAGTACCTGAGAAAAAGACTGATGCTGAGCAGGATAAGAAAAATTATCACTGCAAAATCTGCAACTTTGAAAGTAAACATAAGTCAGTGTTCCTCTTCCATTTGCAGAGACATATTCAAAGTAGTTATAGGTGTGATTTCTGCAATGCATTACTGCCCAAAGGATTTAAAATACTGGATAGCAAGAATGCAGAAACAAGCAATGGAGAAATAGCTAATAAAAATGAGGTCATTCCACACACTGAAGCACCAGAAGTTCAAGCTACAAAAGAAGTGAAGGATTATGTGGAAACAATGATTGAAGAATTACATACCACAGGTATCGTTACCACAATGAAACCAGTAACCCCAGAAAAATTTAAATCCTCTTCAGAAATACAGATTGATAATGTACATAATAAAGAAACTGTTGTGGCGAGTACCCTAAGTGAAACTAAAGATACAAGTGCTATTTATGAACAGCAGAGTGGGACTAGTGTTGAGCAAGGGACACTTAATATCCTTCTGACTTTCCCAAATGAAAGAAGACAAAGTATATCAGTTCATCACGATGTCCCAATAGAAAATAATTTCAGTAACGATGTAGTGGCAAGGCAGCTGAGAGATATATTTGGAAACTTTAATGATGAGCCAATGGATGTAGAAGACAAAACTGATACGTCTGAGGAAAAGAATGTAGGAAGTTTGAATACAGCTTTTGTGAAAACTTTAGCTGATGTTCCATTGCTGGAAAATAGTCCATTAATGGTTGTCAGTAATAATGAAAGTCATAAACAAGAACAGAATGAAGCAGGTTTAAAGAAATTGACCACAGAAAATCCAGATTCTGAAATATGTGCAGAGGAGATGGATGTTGAGCCTGAAACTAGTTCCTGTAATGAAGACACAGAAGAAAAATATCAAAAACAGTTGGCTTTACTGGATGAAATGGGTTTGATAATGTTACCCAAAAGGATTCGGCCATCTGCATCCAAGCAGAGTGCTGAAACCGTTGTGAAAGGAAGTGACGATATGGTAGAGGATAGTAGAGATCGACATTGGGGTGACCCATGTCACACAGAAAACACTGTAGAGCCAAGTCAAGAACATGAGGATCAAAGCACTCAAGAAAATGAATTACAAGTCTTGAAGGAGCAGTCTCAATGGCTGCCAGAATCTCTTAATCCTGTAGAAACAATTTCAACCACTACAGAAAGTGTTACAGTGCTAATGGAAAATGATGCACAACTGCAGCCTGTTCAGACAACTGAAAATGGAAATGAGTGGTTGAAATCAAATGTCACACTTGTAAATGAGAATCCCCTTTGGCTCCATCAAGCTGACAATACATCCACTACCACCGATGGTAGTAGTGAAATGACAGTGTGGACAAATACTGCTAGTCACTCTGATCCACCAGAAACACTTACAGTGGCAGAGACAGAAAGAAATTGGCTGCTACCAGAAAATCAGATTTCTGAACCAGTTTGTACCAATGTAAAGGAAACTGAAATAGAAGGTGTCGATACTATTAGAGACACACATGTTTGGGACCCAGCACAGAATGGTAACACAGACAGTGGTGGTGACATTTCCAGGAAAAGCGATGAGTTGGGTGGTAATATGAACAGTGATAGTCCTGCCAGCAACAACGGAGAAGGTGTTACCAGCACAACTACTGTACCTGAAAGTGAAGTTACCAACAGTAATATGTTACTCATTGAAGTAGAAAATGAAGAAAGGGCAGAGAATTCGCTCAGTAACAAGCAATGTGTCAAGGTTGATAAGGAAGACTTAAAGGACAATGTAAAAAGTTTACATTCAGATCCAGCTGAGCAAAATACTGTTGAAGAGCCTTCTTCCCCTATGCAAGATGTTGTTGACGAAGTGATTACACATAGTGTGGAAACAGTGATTGTAGGCAGCACTCATCAGACTGAACTGAGTGCACAGGAACATCTAAGTACGGTGTTTGTAACTGACAATGTACATCTTGAGACAGCTACATCAGGACAAGCTGTTAGCCCCAATAAACAGGAAGATACTGATGATACTGCCTCAGCCGACAGTTGTGACGTGAAACAATTTGACTTTCGAACATCAGAGAGAGACCTGTGTAATGAAGGAGGAAACAGTGTTGAGACTGAAGAAGTCATGTCCAGTATTAGTATCAAGGAAGATGATGATCATTCCTCACAGGTAAAAGAGTTGGAGGACACAGGCAGTATCAGTAGTGTAGTGCCACAGTCTGAACTTAAAGTGTATAGTGACAAAAGTGATATCATCATGACATTGGTTGAAGGACAGAGTGATGTTAATGAAAGTAGTACTGAATCTAATTTTGAGAGTGTAAAAAGATAGAACTGCAATGTTAGAAAGTATCCATTGTTAATGTACAAAGAATTTTTGTGTCAAAAACATATTTTACAAATGAATTGTATTCATTGTTATATTAAGTATCTGCCACTGGCTATATTTGTTTATATGTGTATATAATCTGTAAATAATGAGTGTTGAAATTAAAAGCATAAAATTTTCACAAGAATAAAATTAATTTGTATACTGTTTCTGCATTTTAATTTAATATATGGAGAAATTTTTGAGGTTTTTGATATTTTACTTGCATCTTGTTACTCTACAAAAAGCGTGTGCCTGTGTGCTAAATGTTAGAGAATCTAAATCAAATGTTTTGGTGCATTCAGTAGTTGTTTTACTGTGTCCCTGAAGAACATTTATATTTTGTAAAGCAGTAGACAGTGGTTAAATACAATTGCGAAGAGTAAGCATTTTCCCTACTTAACTAATAGCAGTACCATTTCATTATATTATATGAATTTAAATCCAGTTGGGTTCATTTTTTGTTTATTTAGTGTACACCATTGTACATCACATACAAATAGTCTACAATACACACATTAAGTATGCACATAAAACATGTGGGTCATATAAATAAAGATATAAAACCAAAAAATATATGGGAACACAACTGCAGCTGGATATCCATATTGATGGTATATTCTACTATCTTTCCAGCAGCATGGAGTGGTCACAAGTGAAGTCTGTCAGTAGTCGATCTTCAAATGTTATGTTTGACGGTTTGCGTAGCAGCTCCACAGTCACATTTGGGAGAAATTTGTATTCTGCAAGGGTTATCTGTTTTAAAATAAAACAGTTACAATATGGACAAACCAAATTTTATTACATACACATTAAAGGCACTCTTCAGCTACTTTTTTACATAATTGCCACTGAAACTGAGGCATTTATCATACTGTGGTAAGTTTTTCAGTATCGTCTCTGTAAAAATTTGCCACGTGTTTGCAGCCACTGGATTATACCAGCGTGCATTTCAGCATCAGTATCAAAGCATTGTGTGGTAAGCTGTATCTTCGTTGCTGTGAAGAAGGGGGTAATCGCTCAGTATGGTGAATGATCAAACACTCCCATCCAAAACCTCACAGGAGCTCTTGCATATAATTGACCATCTGTGGATGTGCATTGTCCTGAAAAACGTTTACAAAAAGTTTTCCCCAACGCACATTTGTATCGCCCCTTAATTTCAGCGTTTGAAAAATTTCACTTGGCTTGCTGTTTTTTGCCAACAAAAATTTAAACACAGAATGCACCTCACAAGTTGAAGGATTTTCTATTGCAGTGTATGCATTTTAACACACCACAGAAAGTGAAGTAGCAGAGACACAGATCACATGCTATCACCGCTGGAAGCATACTAAATGTAGGAAAGTAATACGACCAAGATGGTGGCTGTAGCCCTGCCCACTGCCACGATAGCCAAAAACTTCTGTTACTTTCTGGATGGCCCTCGTATTTAGGGTTGGCCAGGTTTTGTGAGGCTTGTCAAATCGATGTGATGTGGTGGTGAGGCAAGGCTTATTATGAAAAGTAGGTGGTATGTGTTAGGTTCACTCCACTTCCCAGCAATCCACGATGAATCCATTTTCATCCAGAACTGTAGCACTCGTAAAGGGTGGATATCTAGAGCACATCCAGTTCTCTCTCTGTCAGGGATGTCTTGATGGATTTGTACAGGAGGGTTATTCTTGAACTTTTTGAGTTCTGTAGGAATGATTTCTCTCATCACAGGCAGAGAAGAGCTATATTGCTTTGTGCGGTAAGTAAATAGGTTGGGGTCACCTGTATTGTGCTTGTAAGGTGCATAGTTCGATTTAGTTGAAAATAGATGCAACTAGTATGAGTTCTGTTAAGTCACACTGGCACTCAGTATTCCACAACCAGATAGACTAGGCCAAATGCAGAAGTCCGTGGCGTGGTGCTTGAGGATCTCCATGAAGTGTTAGCACGATTCTGCAAACATGTTGTTAGTTCTAATTTTGGCAAATGTGTTTGACAGATGATTCTTGAAGATCAGTGAACTATCTAGAGTGACTTCTAGATATTTTGCATTTCGTTTGTGAGACAGTAGTTTGATTTGTGAGAGAAAAAGGAGTTCTCCTATGGCTAACTTGCTGTCGAGATGGGATGTAGAGAATTCTATCTTTGTGGCCTTGGTTGTAATCTCCAACAGCAACAGTGTTTCCCAATAACTTTTAAACCCTTTGTCAAGATATCCTCAGTGGCCTCTATATCTTTAAAACTTACTGCCAGGGCCCAGTTGTCGGCATCTTCAAACTTCGGTGAGGATGTTTCAGGCATATTAGCTACATGAAGGGTGAATAACAGGGGAGGCAGAACAGATCCCTGTGGAAAGCCAATGTTTAGCTTCTGTTGCGTGCTTACCTGTTACCCATCAGCACTTGGAAGTTTTTATTAGAAAGAATGGAAATGACCATGAGTTTTAGTATCATGCCCTGTCTCCAGACAGTGTCGTATGCTGCTGTAAGATCAATAAACACAGCTGATGTTTTCAGTTGTTTTTGGTAGCCTGCATCTATGAACATAATTAATAAGAGAAAAAAACTTGTTTTAGCAATTTCAATTAGAGCAAAATCCTGCCTGTTCAGTTCAGATATGTTTCAGTATTTTGTCTGATTCTGTTACAGAATAATCATTCCAAAAGTTTGTAAATCGTACAGAGTAGTGCAGTTAATCTATAGCTTTGCAGGGAGTCATTTGTTGTTCCTAGTTTTAAGATAGTGATGATCCTTGTTTGCTTGAGTTGATAGGCAACATTGCCTGTCTGCAAAATACCTGTGAAAAATATGGGAGCACTTTCATGTATTGTTACTGAAATGTATGAGGATTTTGTATGGATACCATTGAAACCAGGGGCTTTCCCTAATTAGCTGTTAGTTCATTCCATAGTTCCAGATGTTAGCATTTTGTACAACCGAAACTGAAGTATAAACATGAAAATGAAAATTCACATAGACTTGAAAGAGAGCAATATAGAGCGACGGTTTGATGATGCAAGCTGTGTTGATTTGCCCCTAAATGAAGGAGCAGGAAGTGTTACAGACACAATAAAACCTTTACTTTTCATGGAATTGCCCTGTTCTGAGGGTCTTCAGATCTTTCTTAGCCTTAACTGAATGCTCTCGATCTGGTTGAGCTCTTGAGTTTGCCACAATATGATTAGCAACTTGATTTGGTTATACAGTGTCTCATACAAATTCCAGTGGGCTACCAACTCCTAACATCCTCAGTAAGGACCAAGCCTACTAGACTTTCTGAAATCCAAGCCTTCAATGGTCTCATCCAACTTTTTGCATCATGCTGTTTCAGTGTTTTCAAGTGGTCTCTGCTTTCCTGGAATTCTTCATGCAACTTCTTGCAATCCAGCTGGAGATGTATTTCTTCTGATAGGCTCTGGAATGACATTTTTGACTATACTGATAATTGCCTCAGTTGGTGGTATCTGTCCTGTGCATTTGTATAAGTTGACACAGAATGCCTCCGTCAGCAAATCAAAGCCAGATATTTTGCCCCTTGAGGTAGGTTTTCTTCAGATTCAGCCCTTGTATCTTGTATGGCAACCAGATTGATATCATTATTATTTGAAATTTCTTGTAGGATTTGACATTTAACTGATCTTATTCCTTCTGTATCAAAGTGACAAACACAGAGAGGATCCAAGCTTCCTAGTCAGATGGTCCTTCACAAATCTGTTTGTTGGAATCATGTTGTGATATGTGATGTAAGTGACAGGACACATCGATGATTGTCTGGTGCCTGTTGTGCTAGTTCATTTAGCATTATTCAGGATGTGTGTGAAGTATTCTACTATGGTCATGAAGTAGTATTAATCATTTTACTATTTGCAGCTGAAAATAATTTAGCATTGATGTTACATCAGTTTTAACAAGTGCTAATGATCCTGTTATGTAGGCTGTGATATAGAATGTTCTCCTATGTAATCAACAATAAAGACTGAGTGACTTTGACACCCTATTAGAGTTCAAGTGTTAAGATTTAATTCTAATAGTATAACCACATAACTAAATCCTGATTTTTGTGAACAGAGAAGGCTGATTACTTATTCTGTGCCACAAAAAGAAAAGAACAGACGGAGCAGTTAGAAATATTTCATGTTATAAATATATATTTCTTTTAAACAGCCAGCTGTCAGGTATTTACTGTTTACCTACAGGAATTAACATACTTTTGGATTTGGTTAAGTTTGTACAAGGTTAACAGTATGCTGGAAAGGATAGACTGCAACTCACAGTAAAGATGACACGTTGAGTTGCAGACAGGCACAATGAAAAGACTGTTGTTGCTCACTTACCTTCCAGCAGAGTCTTCTTCAGGAAAGAAAAGAAAAGAAAAAACACGTACGCTCACACAAGCAAATGCACCTTATGCATGCATGCATGAATGCTCCCTCTGGCCGCTGCTGCCAGAATGCTATGGTGTCATCTTGAGCACAAGCAGCAAGTTTGAGTGGGCAGGAGAAGGGATTGCAGGGTATGTGTGATGGGGAGAGGAGTAAGTGCTGCCTGACAGAGCATCCAGGGACTAGATGGTGTCAAAAGGCTGTGTACCATGACGTCAGGTGGCTGTGGTGGGAGGTGGAAAGGAGAGCAGCAAAAAGGGGAAACATTGGCAGAGAGCAGAGCACAAGGAGGCAGGGGGACATGAATTGGGAGGTGGTGTTAGGACAGAGGGGATGAAAACTGTTGTACAGAGGGTGTGTGGACAGTAGATTACCTTAGGTGGAGGCTGGTAAGATTTTGTGATCGGAGAATGTGGTGTAAGGATAACTCCTATCTGCTCAGTCCAGAGAAGTTGGTGGTAAACGGGGATCCAGATGGCCTCAGTTGTGAAGCAACCATTGAAATTGAGCATTATGTTTCGCCATGGTATGGTCCACTTTGCTCTTGGTTGTAATTTGGGAGTGGAATTTGTATTGGTCAGCCAGGCAAGGGGATGGGATCGGGAGTGGTGTAGGGATGGACTATAGTGTTGTGGAGGTTGGGTAGGTGATGGAACATCTCTTGGGGGGGGGGGGGGGGGGGGGTTGTAGGTAGAACGTCTTCCATTTTAGGGCATGATAGTAGATGGTCTAAGACCAAGTGAAGGATGATGTGCAGTTTTTCCAGTCCAGAGTGGTACTGATAACAAATGGTGTGCTCCTTTGTAGCTGGTTCTTGGAAATGGTAGGAGGATTGAAGGTGTATGGCGGTATGGCATGGGAAATCTGTTGCCGACAAGGTATGGGGAATAGTACCTGTCTGTGAATGCCTTTGTGAGACCTTCTGCATACAGGGCAATGGAGTTCTTGTCACTGCAAATATGCTATCCTCAAGTGGCCAGGCTCTATGGGAGGGATTATCTGGTGTGGGAGATATGGCAGCTGTTGAAATGTAGGTACTGTTTGTGGTTGGTGAGTTTAATGTGGGAAGAGGAGTGGATGGAGTCCTCAGAGAAGAGCTGGTCAACATCCAGGATGGTGGCACGCAAGGCCCATGTGAAGCAGATGGGAGAAAAGGTGTTGAGGTTTCGAAGAAATGAGGATAGAAAGTCCTGGCCCTAAATCCAGACCATGAAGATATTGTCAGTGAACCAGACCAGACTAAGGGTTTGGAATATTTGGAAGCTATTAAGGTTTCCTCTAGATGACCCATAAACAGGTTGGCATGAGAGGGGAGCCTCTGGGTGCCAGTGGCTGTGCCACAGATTTGGTTGTATACATTCCCTTCAAAGGAGAAGTAGTTGCGTGTTAACATAATGTTAGTAAGCTGTATGAGGAGTGAGGTTTGAAGTGAAGAGGGAGGTAGGGAAAGGTAATGTTAAACAGCGACAAGACTATGGGATGTTGGGTGCAATAGCCAGCTAGAGTGGGGTGTCCAGAATTGGGTTTTGTTGATTCTGGGGAGCAAGGTGAGTGTGTCATAGGGGTGAGGATCAAAGTGGATTTATGGGAGTGTTTCTGGGAAAGGCTTTAAGCAATAATCAAATCAATTGCTCTCCAGCACCTGGAAGAGCATCTCAGACACCACCGTCCAACCTGTATCCTCCCCAAAGTGTTCCTCCTCATCAAGCCCTTGTAGCACCCAGAGACTGCCTAGCTGCCACTTCAACTTGATACATCCCCCCGAAACTCCTTGCCAACACACAACTAAATCAGAGCAAAAACAATCCCACAACACTGTTAACCTTTCCACCAAAATCCTCAGCCACAAAAGAAGTGCCAGGCCTATCAGAAGGTATCACCTTCAGCTGTACACCCAAATTTAAACATTTTGGACTTGTCAAAGACCTACACCCTTCTCGTGATCCATAAATTTGCCACCAATCCCTCCAGCCAAAGGCAGCTAATCCCAGCCTTGAACCCTAACTCTCCCAGTTCATATCACCATCGAGCCACGATGATCCCCTCATCCACCTAACTATCCCCTGTCATCTTTCAGCATCTTTACCTCCAACCTGGCCTCACCATATTTCCCAAGAACCTTCTTAAGGACACCAACCTTAGACAGAAGAAAGGACAGCCACACACAGATCCTTACCTAATCATATGACCTGCAGACAAAGGTTCCAACATAGTCATTATGAACTGCAGTGATTACCTGGTAGGAAGGCCTCTGCCAATTGTCTGACTCCTCCACGTATAAACTCTACCTGACTAATCCCATTCCATAAGCCCAACACAATCTCCAATCCCCGTTCAAAAGTTTAGGCCCATCCCAGAACCTCTTCCCTGAATCCATTTCCCTCTGCAACCTTGTGACACCCCGCGCACCCATCATCTACATGCTCCCCAAATACACAAATGCAACAATACTGACACCTCACTGTAGCTGGTTATTGACCCTATTGAAAGAATTTTGGCCCTCGTTGTCAAACACCTCCGACCAGTTGCCCAAAATGTAGCCTCCCATGTCAAAGATACCAAACACTTTCTTCACGGTCTCTCCGCGATCACCACACCTTTAATCCCTGGATTGCTACTTTTCATTGTTCACACCACTTCCCGAAACACCAACATCCCTTATGCCCCTAGTCTTGTCGCTATTGAACACTACCTCTCCCAACATCCTTCAGACTCAAAATCCACAACCTTATTCCTCACACACCTTACTAACCATCTTAAGACACAACCACTACCTCTTTGAAGGGAAGGTATACAACCAACTCTATGGCACAGCCATGGGTACCCACATGGCACTCTCCTATTCTAACCTGTTTATAGATCATGTAGAGGAAATCTTCATAACTTCACAAAACTCCAAACCCCTCGCTGGTAGTGTTCATTGACAATATTTCCATGATCTGGACTCATGGCCTGGACTCCCTTATCGTCATTCCTTCAAAACCTCAATACCTTCTCTTCCATCTGCTTCACATGGACCCTGCGAGTCACAATCCTGGACGTTGATATCCTACTTTCTGATGACTCCATTCACACCTCTCTCCACATTAAATCCCAAACCTGTATTTTCACCACTGCCATCCTTCATTAGGGCTTTGATTATCAATCATCACCACCTGAAATTGGACATCCTACCTACTATCCTTCTCACATCTCCTAAATTGGTGTTCTGACACCCACCAGCCTCCACTGCATCCTAGTCCATCCCTATACTATTGCCAAACCCTACCCCTTGTGACGGGGTCATACCCTGTGGAAGATCCAGGTGCAAGACCTGCCCAATACTTCGTACTCCAGTCCTATCACACTCTTATCCTAACCCCATCAGAAACCAGGCCACCTGTGAAAGTTGCCATGTCATATATCAGCTCTGCTGCAGTCATTGCACAGGTTGTTACATTGGCATGACTGCCAGCTAGCTATCTACCAGGATGGATGGATGGCAAATGCCAAACTATGGTCAAGAGCAAAGTGGATTTCCCCCCACCCCTCTGTGACACAAAATGCAGTAAACATAATATGCTTGATTTCAATGGGTGCTTCGCAACCCAGGCCATCTGGATCTTCCCCTCGACCACCAGTTTCTCTGAGCGGCACAGATGGAAGCTATCCCTACAACACATTCTCCGCTCCCAAAATCATCTTAGCCTCACCCTAAGGTAACCTTCTGTCCTCACACCCTCCAGCCAACAGTTTCCAGCTCCTCTTTCCTATCACCTCCACCAGTTTCACATCCTCTCAAACTCCTTGTGCTCCACTGTCTACTAATACCACCAGTCTTTTCCCCCTCTCTGCTGCTCTCCTTCACCACTCCCCCCTACCACCTCCCCCCCCCCTCCCCCAGCCCCTCCCGATACTGCAACAGTCAGCCTCGTCTAGTCCCTGCACACTCCGTCCAGCAGTGCTGACTCCTGTCTCTCCTCCTCCTCCCTCCGACCTGGATCCTGTTACCCTCCTTCCCCACCTATTCAATATTACTTCCCCACTCAATGGGACACCATTGCATTCTGCCTGCAGCAACCAGAGAGAGGGGTCATGTATGTGTGAGGTGTGCTTTGGGGATACACAAGATATGCCATACACCTTAATAGGAGGAACAAGATATATGTGCAGTGGGAACTGAAGGGACAGGGGAATGCAAATGCAAAAATTACAGGTGTCAAAAGCAATTTTTTAAAGGCTAAATATCATTCAAATGGACTGCTTTAAAAGATGTCAAGATATATGAAGTGTCACACAACAAACATGTTTGAATAAGTTTGCTATAAAGAGTCAGAATATTAGACAGTCAAAAAACAAAATTAATATAGTTTTTATCTGTTTACATGACCTAGATCATCAAAAGGAAGTTGACGTCTTATCTGTCAGAACACCATGTACTTAATGGAATCCATATGTTAAACATTTTTGACAGCCTATTTCTGAAGGGAAATTACAGAGAAAAAAGTTTTTGTGTAAATTAGAAATAACTGAAAGTCATTTATAATTATTGCAGTACTAGATCCCCAAAGGGAAATTTCCAAAAATTATTAGAAAGAATTGAGTTGTTATGCCACCTAGCAGACAAGGAGAAAGAAAATGATAGTCTGTGGGAACTTAATTATTAATTTTCTGAAAGATTCAGATGAGACACTTTTTGGAAATGTTGCTTAGCCATTGTAGCCTGAAT
This sequence comes from Schistocerca piceifrons, assembly GCF_021461385.2. Classification (NCBI taxonomy): domain Eukaryota; kingdom Metazoa; phylum Arthropoda; class Insecta; order Orthoptera; family Acrididae; genus Schistocerca; species Schistocerca piceifrons. The sequence continues at coordinate 120,517,741 of NC_060138.1, forward strand.
CTGTTAATTTTCCCACCAAAATTACAGAGGAAAGGAGTACAGCAACAGACAACATGAGAGAGCTATTTATTTATTTCAAGGTCCAACTGGTCACCCAATCAAGACCACAGTGAAAATCCAATGAAGCTTCAAACATATGTGTGCTCATCAACTGAATCACCTTGGACTAGTCAATTCTGAGTGCACAGTGAGCATATAAACATGCTTAGAACAATAGTTCCTCCAGCTACATGTGAAGGGTGAGCTGTCATTAGATTTATTCTTGCCGAGGGGTGCAGTGCAGCCAAAACTCATCAATAAGTAAGTAATGTGTATGGTGAAACTCTAGTGAGTGACAACAAAGTGCGACAGTGGTGCAGGTATTTTGAAACAGGATAAACAGAATGGAGGCGGTCAGGGAAGGAAGCAAGTATCAGTGAATGATCTTGTTCTGCGAGTGGATTGGGAAGTTCAAATCAACCATCTGTAAACAATTTCTGTGTGGAGCGATTCATTTCCTGATATTTCAAGGTTAGCTCTCTATACCATCGTAAGTGAGAGGCTTCAGTAATGCTAAAAGAGTAAGATTGGTACCTCATCACAAAACATAGTGAATGGGCACTACCATGCTGAAGAGGATTTTTTGATCAAAATTGTCATAGCAGATGAGACATTTCGAAAATGAAAAACAAAAGAGCGATCTCAACAGTGGGTACATTATCATTCCCCAATGTTGTCATAAGACATTGTCCATCTTCATGGCAATGGTCAGGCTCACAAGGCAGCTGCAACAGAGATACTCCCCACAGTGTTTTTGATGAGAAGTGTGTTATCACCCATCATACAGCCCAGACTTCGTGCTATCTGCTTTTCATCTCTTTGCACACATGAAACATTGACTAGGAGGACAGCATTTTGGCACAGACAATGAGCTGTAGATCAACATCAAGAGTTGACTGAAAGCCTTCTATGATGAGGGTATTGGACAGCTGGTACCATGCTACAACAAATAAGTCAGTGCGGCACTTATGTAATGAAGTAGTTGGAAGGTGTAGCTAAATGTTGCAAATAAAACAATGGGAACTTCATGTTGTAATGTCAACAATACAAGGAAAATAATGGATAAAAGGCTTTGGCAGAAAGCTAAATGTGTAACAGTCTTTTCATTGTGCCTGTAGGCAACTCAACATGTCATCTTTGTAGAGAGTAGTTATCCATTATTTTCCTTGTATTGTTGACATTACAACAAGAAGTACCCATTGTTTTATTATTTTGTGTGAGCGAGCGCCATCTCCAGCAGCTCATACTGGAATGGCATTCCAGTCCGAGCTGGTCATTTGTTTGTGAGGTGTGCTTACTTGCTTGTGTTTCCTGAAGAGGCTTTGGCAGAAAGCTAAATGTATAAGAATCTTTTTGTTGTGCCTGTGTGCAACTCTGTGTGTCATCTTTACGGCGACTCAGCGTGTTATCCTTATGGTGAGTAGCAATGTATCCTTTTCCTTATACTGTTGCAAATAAAACAGTTTTGATTTTCCCTGTGGTTTCCATTTCACAACTAATCAGACCTTGAAGAGAAAAAAAGGGGGGGGTCCTCGAATTTGTTGCTGAACATTTTATCAACTATATAAATTTTTATCCAGTAGTGAATGGTCTCTATGAACATAGTACACACTAGCCATACTAAATAACTTACAGGAGTGATATCAGGGAAAGCAGAGTAATTAATGAACAGATATCAATGTGCAGGGCAGCCTTACTGGAAACTTGGTGAAGGGATGGGTAAAATGTGACATGTAAATTCCAAATTTAACATAATTATACATGGTTTTTATCAGTCTTTAACAGCTGCTTTCTTTAGAAAACAATAGACTAAGGCACTAATAAGACACAAAGACTAAAAATGTGCGTGAGAAAATTCTATGAAATGGTTAGGACAAACAGAGGACGATGACTGTTTTTGTATTACAAGCAAAACTGTGCTGTCATAAGAAAAGTCATAAAACCTCTACATGACCACTGAAATTAATAATTTGGATAATAAAATTAAATCTGTACATAAAATAGTTAAGTGAGTAAACAAAGAAATCAGTTAAGAACTATATGAGGAGTTCATTGTTAAAGGAAACAGCAAAACAGTAAATGAAAGCATACAGTCATACTTTAGATTTCTGCCCCTAAGAACACAGCAGTGAGCAGTAAAGCAAGATGATGATAGGTGCCGAGAGAATGTATGTTGTGCTTGAAATGCACTCGCATCAATCTGCCGCAGCAGTGTAATCACATTTCAGAATGAAGTTCAACAAAGATCCATCAACTGCCAACTCCATTTGGTGTCGGTATGCACAGTTTGAAGCTTTAGAATGCCTCTGCAAGGGGAAATCAATGGGTCAGCCTGCAGTGAATGAAGAAACAGCAGACTGCACATAGCATAGTCAAAAGCAGAGAACTGAACATACTACAGCCAATAGTTTCTAAGATCTTAAGGAAACAACTGAAGCTGAAGTTTTACCACTTGCAAGTGCAGCAAGCTCTAATTCCCAAAGACAGTCAGAGGCTTTGAATTTTTGGCAATGTTCCAACAGCTTATGGAAAAGGATAGGTTTGGTGAGAAACTCTTATTCAGTGATGCCACAACACTGTTTGTGAATGGCACAGTGAACAGACACAATATTCAAATCTGGGGACATAGGATCCTCACACTATTGTTCAGCACATTCAAGATTCACCAGAAGTTAATGTATTCTAAGAAGTCCAACTGTTGAAAGTTTATGGCCCCTTTTTGCTCTGCGAAAAGACAGTTACGGAGCACATGAATCTGGTCATGCTAGAAAATTGGCTTTTGCCGCAACTGGAGACTGACAGTGTGTACTTTATGTACAATCAAGATGGTGCTCCACCTCACTTCCATCATAATGGTTGTGAATTCTTACACAAAGAAGAAACTGAGAAAGCAGATTGATGATTTGCTTATCATGTCATGGCCCCCAAGCTCTCCCAATCTAACCTCATACAGTTATTATTATTATTATTATTATTATTATTAGGAGGGGGGGGGGCGGTTTACATGAAAGATTCAGTGTTCATAACTCCTCCACCAACAAACATACCAGAACTATGATCTTGCATCAACAGTACTTTTGAACAGATAGCTAGGGATGTGCTGCATCAAATGTGGGAAGAACTTGATTATTAACTTGATATTGTCAGAATCAGTAGAGGGCTACATATGGAGCACTTGTAATATATATGGGGGAGGGGGGGGGGGTCCTTTAGAGTTTTTATGTGTGTGTTGAAAGTCTTGTGACAATATGTCAAATAATATAGCTACAGAAAATCTCTGAAACTGCTTCAGTCATTTGTAGCAACCCTGTATTTTACAACTACTTCCTGGGAGGCAAGCAGAAGCTGGCTTGGTGGGTATAAGGGATAAAGGGGGAAGCAATAGTGTATCCAAGAAACAATCCCTCATACATGTAGAGAAATCACATTTATGCCTTGACCTACAGGGAGGGAGGGACAGACTGGGTACTGGAAAAGATTATGCATGCAACAAACCATAACACACACATATCTCAAAATAAGATCCATTGTCTCAGTTCGGATTTCAAAAGTGTCTCTCCACAGAAAATTCATTTTTAATTCATGAACCAGTTTATACAAAATTTAAATGACAAAAGTTGCCAACCGGTATTTTCTGTGATTTAAGCATTTGACTGTGGAGTTCGCAGTATTCTTCTAGAGGAGCTGAAATGTTGTGGTATCAGGGATCTTACTTCTAACTGGTTTTCATCCAATCTAACTAAAAGGATGCCAAGTGTTGCATTAAGAATGAATTAATATTCCACAAAACCCAAAGAAATTCTGGTCATACGTAAAGGCTGTTGGTGGCACCAAAGTTAGTGCCCCGTATACAGCAAATAAGACGGGAACTGAAACTGAGAGGGTACAAAACCAAATGCTGAACTCCATTTTAAAATATGCCTTTACAAAGGAAAACCTAGGAGAATTGCCCCAGTTTAATCCTTGTACCACTCAAAAGATGAATGAAATGAGTATTAGTGTCAGTGGTGTTGAGAAACAGCTGAAATTGTTAAAATTGAACAAAGCTTTAGGGACTGATGGAATTCCTGTCAGATTCTATACTGAATTTGTGGCTGAATTAGCCTCTCTTCTAACTATAATCTGTCATAGATCCCTTGAACGAAAAAAAAAAGTACTCAGTTCTTGGAAGAAATCACAGGTCACACCAGTCTACAAGAAGGGTAGTAGAAGTGATCCACAAAACTACTGTTTAATATCCTTGATGCAGATTTACTGTAGAATCTTAGAACATATTCTGAGCTCAAACATTATGAGGTGTTCTGAACAGAATGACCACCTCATTGCCAACCAGCATGGATTCCAAAAACATCGATGATGTGAAATCCAACTTGCACTTTTCTCACTTGAACCTAACCTAACCTAAAGTATGATCATAAGGGGTATCAAGTGAAACTAGACTGGACTGAGAACTTTTTGGTAGCAAGGCTGCAACCTATTATCTTGGATGGAGAATCATCATCAATAATCTCAGACTTTTTGCAGATGATGCAGTTGGCTATGATGAAGTACTGTTTGAAAGAAGCTGCATAAATATTAAGTCAGATCTTCATAAGATTTCAAAGTGGTGCAAAGGTGGCAAGTTGCTTTAAATGTTCAGAAATGTAAAATTGTGCACTTTGCAAAATGAAAAAAATTAAGTCTCCTATGACTATAATATCAATGAGTCGCAGTTGGAATTGGCCAACTTGTACAAATACCTGGGTGTAACATTTTGCAGGGATATGAAATGGAATGGTCACATAGGTTCAATTGTGGGTAAAGCAGGTGGTAGACTTCAGTTTATTGGTAGAATACTGAATGAGGTGGCACAATGGTTAGTACACTGGACTCACATTCAGGAGGATGACAGTTCAAACCTATGTCTGGCCAGCCTGATTTAAATTTTCTGCAATTTTCCTAAACCGTTACAGGTAAATGACAGGATGGTTCCTCTGAAAGGGCATGGCCAATTTCCTCTCCCATCCTTCCTTAATCTGAGCTTTTGCTCCATCTCTATTGACCTCATTGTTGATGGGACGTTAAACCCAATCTCCTCCCTTATTGGTAGAACACTGGGGAAGTGCAGTTAGTACACAAAGGAGATTGCTTACAAATCACTCATGCTACTGGTTCTAGAATATTGCTAATGTGTGTGATAGAATTAACAGGAGATATTGAATGTGTACGGAGATGGGCAGCACGAATTGTCACAGGTTGGTCTGATCCATGGGAAAGTGTCCCAGAGATACTGAAGAAACTGAACTAGCAGACTCTTGAAGATGGATGTAAACTATTCTAAGAAAGTCATTAACAAAGCTTCAAGAACCCACTTTAAATGATGACTCTAAGAATATTCTATAACCCCCTGTGTATGCTGACACAGGGATCATGAGGATAAGATTAGAATAATTATTGCATGCATAGAGGCATTCAAACCATTATTCTTCTCATGCTCCATACATGATTGGAACGGGAAGAAACCCTAATAACTGGTACAATGGAACGCACCCTCTGCCATACACCTCATGGTGGTTTGCAGAGTATCAGTGTAGATGTAGAAGAAACTGAGGGATTATACACAATGAAACAGCATCTTCAGAATGAGCAATAATCACTACAGGCATATTTCAGGCATTGATACTTGATTTCATTATGCAGAAACGATCTTAAATCATATATTCAACGAGAAAAATAGTCCCCCTCCCTGACACAAGCATAATAATCAGTTCTAATGGAGTAACCTCCACTCTTGAAAATGTAAATAACATATTTTTTTTAAATTAATAATTCGTTCTCTGCAAATGGACTTTCCCTGAAAGCAGACAAAATATAACACATTCTATTCTGTCCTGTACTAAGCCTGAGCTCATCATTAGAAATAACATATGAGCCTATAACAATAAATGAAACACAATATTATAAATTCTTAGTGTGTTGTATTGATAAGAACCTGAACTGAAATTCACATGTTACAAGTTCTCCTTGAATGTGTAAGATCTGTCTGTTGCTATGTATGATTTATTTTGTGTCCAGTATTTTCAAAAAATGGTAAAATAGGGTTCAAAGTTACCCCAATAGACTGTAGGGATCGTGAGGATAAGATTAAGTACAGTATGCACAGAGGCATTGAAAGAGACATTCTTCCTGCACTCTATATGTGAATGGGATGGGAAGAAACCCTATACCGGGTACAATGGGACATATCCTGTGCCTTGTACTTCAGAGTATAGCTGTAAATGTAGAAATGACTTACAGTATTCAGGATGCCTTAACATGGCACAGGAAGGGGTGTGCTATTCAGCAATGAAAATCTTTGACTGCATATCCAGTGACATAGGGAATGTAATGAACAGTGTTGATGAACATACAAATCTTAAAATGTACCATTGACTTTTCAAAAATTTCTTTGTCAGTATGACAACACTAATACTGTTGTATGACTGAATAGCCTGGTTCATGTCTTTCAATTGGATGCCACTTCAGCAATTTGTGTATCCCTGAGCCATCACCACCTGGTGTTCCCATGTGATTACCCATCCAAGTACACCGCACCTGACATTGTTACTTCAGGGACTGGTGTATCCACCATGACAAGGACATTGACCTTTACCAGAATAAAGAAAAGGAAATGACAAACAGGTGTTGAATGGAAAGTCATCCACAATTCTGGTTCAAGTGATAAATGTTACAGCAAATGTTCAGGAAACATCAATGGACTGACAACACAGATTTAAATTCCAGAGGACAAATGATAACTTGCTATAGATGATCAGTAAGGCAAAGGCAAAGATTAAACTATAAAAGAAAAAAAGAGGAACTGATGAAATAAAATAATGTAAGACAAGAATATATGAGCAGTAGAACGAGAAACGAATGGGCAGATGTAAAGAATGGACTAATGTAGTGTTACTTAAACATCGATAAACTATTGATTAAGCAATAGCATTTGCACTATCATCACTATTGGTAGCCTGATTTAAATATTGATAGTCATATTGTTTATAATTTATTATTATTCTTTTTTTAAATTGGTACGTGAAAAATTGTTGGACCCTATTACTTACTATCAAGGCATGTGGACTGCAGAGGGAAAGTAGACTGCATGGAGGTATTAAATCACGATCAAATACAGTGGCGCCATAGCCAGGTTTGTTGTTTACACACATACATTGTTAATATATGCCCGATGTGGGGTAGGTACCGATCAGATATTTGTGTTAAAAATTACATATATAAATAACATGGATTCATAAACGCACATTATACAGATTATCATCTTCAAATGTGTGAACGTACATACTTGTAGCAAGGAATACAAATGTAAATAGGGCTGTTGTAATACAATGCAATTAGTAGAGAAAAAAAATTACAATTTATAGATTTGTTAAGTACTTGCGAGCATACAGCATAATTCATTTTAAAATAAAGATGACCATTATTATTATTATTATTATTATTATTATCATTATCATTATTATTATTATTTTCAATTATTCCCATTTAAAGAGAGTGTTTGAACTTGAATTCCTTTATGATGACTGTTTATTCATTATTATTATTTATTTATTTATTTAAACACACCCGCTGTTTTCCTCCCATGTTTCTGAGTCCACATTGTACGTACAAGTGTTTTCAATTGTACATGTTAATGTGATTCAACAACACAAAACACTGAGGCATTCTTAACGCCTATGTGTCATTTCTGCTTTTGTAGACGCACCATGTTGAGTTCGATTAGCGGAGCTTGTTCCTTGAAGGATACATCATTTCCCACAAAATTTCATATAATAAAATCAGAATCTGTCGAGTCTAAAGTTCTTTATTCACATGGTGGCTGGGCATAATCAATTAAATTTTCAGCTGTATTTACATGCTATCAGCTTTCACAGTATTGCAATGCATACTCGTTCATGCAGGTGAAATATGATGTTTCAATGGATGTGAGGCAAAACTAATCTTTCCTTGCCAAGAGTTGACAGTGAATGTCCGGGAATGTTTTTGCAAAATGCCTAAACCTGTAGGTATTTCTTGCTCTTGCCCATTACTGTTGAAATCCCCTGTTTGGAACTTGTGCGGTGGGTGAACTGGCTCACCATAATTTTTATTTTTTTTATGTTTTTGACTTTATAGCATTCTGTGACCTGATTAACAATATTTTGAGCATCACGTGTAAGAATGTTGCCCCTACAGCATCTAGCTCTTCAAGCTATCGTAGGAGGTGACCTCAGTCTGCCAAAAGTGGTTTCTTCATCCTTCTTTTTGTTATTTAAACACCACACAACAGGATTATTCTTTTTCACGCAACTATAGTGCCACAACTGTTGAATTGCTGTCATTGGCAGTGGTGAGACAGACAGCACTGTCACCATGAAGTGGTCAGTACTTTTCACAGGCCACTGATAATCACTATTGGCCGAGGAAATCCTGCACTTCCAAGATTACTTTATGTAAGAAGTGCAAAAATAGAGTTTTTTATTGTTTTGAAAATGAATTGTAAAAATCAATCATCTGTGTGGAATTTTTTCAAGAAAGTGGGAGATAATAGTCAGTTTGTGAGATGTACCATGCATTAAGGAATATACATGTTCAGGGAATATGCCTCATTTAAGAGTCCATTTAAAAAAAGCAATATAAAAGCTATTAGACCATGGATTAGTAATAGAACTGAAAGGTGAGAGATCAACTTGAGAACTATATCAAATGCAAGAGGTGCAACCAAAAAATTGGGACGCTATATAAAAAATTATTTTAACAGAAGTCAGTTGTAAGACACATCTTCAAAAGAAGAAAAAGAACTTGCTTCTATCTATGTACAAATGATCGCTACAGATATACTGTCATACAGAACTTCTGGTCATCAAGGTTTGAAAAAAATTTTTCATGCCTCAGACAGCAGACATAGGATTGCAGACCATCACAATGCAAAATTTATGGCCCATGTGACTAAAATTTTTTAAAAATGTTTCCTTCTTTAATTTGTCAGTGCCATACTGAGTTCTGGTTCATTCTTGTGATTGATACATGTTGGTATAGGTCTAATAGGTACAGCTTGTAAAGCGTTTCTTGGCAGCTTCACCTTCCCCTGCCTCTCACACCTTTTGTTGATAGAAATCTGAAGTCATCGTGCCATTTGTGTTCCATTTATGGACACTGCCACCCTTAACAAATCACTGAATAATTGTGTTACAACAGGCTTAATTTATTTTCTTATTCATTACTATAAACAAGTAACACATTTGAACATTGAGTGCTTTTTCAAAACACTGTTACTTCCATGCACCATTTATAGGAGACCACCTTAAGTTTACACTTAAGAGTAACAAGTGAGAAATGAATGCAAGCCTCAACGCTGTCTGAACCAAAAGTAATACAGCATAGCAATATCAGCTGGTCGTGGCATTACAATTAGTGTGTTGCTGTATTCCAAGTATATAAACAATGTGCTATGGTGTGTGATCTATATAGACGTGCTTCCATTGTGTTAGCAAATCAGAACAGAATTAATACTTTTGCTGCTTATAAAATGGCATCAGTATTAATGCATATCTTTTGCTGAAAAAGGCTAACAATAGCAAGTTGTGAATATGGACCGTATCAACCGAATCAGAACTTTCCAATGGTAATGGAACACCGCCCAGCTATTCTGTAATGGAAGCTGGTGTATTGCAACTACAGTGAAGCCAATGAAACACTATCTGTTAGGATCTGTCAATTAAAAACTTTGAGAGGCCCTGGTATATTATAGAAATACATCAGTATGATGGGCGAAGGCACCAGAACTGCTGTCTCTCCCCACAGTTTTCCTTACCCTTCGTTACTATTGTGCTCTTTATACTGCTCCATTTGCTTCCCCTGAAGACTCCCAAGAAAACTTATACAAGCTGTACATTTTGTGTAGACTACATTAAGATCACGAGTGCTGCTGACCTCAGCGACATAGCAGCTGTAGTAGCATGATGGGCCTGTTATTTTGTACTGACGGTCAATGCAACTGAGAAAAAACATAGCGAGCAACAAAGCCACCCCTGGTCTCTTCAATGTGCTTTCACTAAATCTTGTTATTCCCATTTGCAGTTTATACCATACCTGCTGCAGTTCATCAGCAAGTGGCAGTATTGCCTGGCAGATCAGTAAACATTTCCCCTCTTGCACCCCTATTCCTCGTGGTGACCTTCTTCCTCGTCCTCCTCCTCCTCCTCCTCCTCCTCCTCCTGCTTTGGCCCAATTTTTGTGAGAATTATTATATATATGAAAGTAACTTTTCAAATAACAAGACATTGAAAAAAAGAATTTTTTAGAATATTATGCAAAATTTTGGGCTGCTGGCAGTTAATTTCAACATTACATTTTTTTCAGGCAATCAATCAAATCTTACTAGAATACAATATTTGTGATAAGACAGTAGTAGTGGTTACAGACAATGCTGCAGTTAAAAAGAAAACTGTCGAAATCTTAGGGATTAGACATTCACCCTATTTTGTGCAGTGCATCAACATAACAGTACAAGATTTTCCAAAATTTTACTGAAAACAAAGGCTACTACTTTCTTTCATAACTCTACACTAAACAGTGACAAACTGTGCAGTATTCAAAAAAGAACTAAAACTGATACACAAAATGCTGACTCAATAGAACAGCTCATATACAAAGTATATGCTCAAAAGAATTTTGGAAGTACGAAGTGAGCTAGCGACTGTGATCAACAAAAGTTCCAGAACACTGCCTTTCCTCACAGCAGAAAATTATTTAGCTGTACAAGAGATAATAGGCCTTTTTGAACCTTTTGAAGTAACGACAATAACACTGTCTCAGGGGAGTCATATGACACTGCTTCCTTAATTATACCTCTTATATGATATATTTACAATGGTTTTCCTTCAACCACAGTGAAAGTTATCATACCCCATCTCAAATCCAGTATAGATAGACACGAAGCCCATGCCTACCACAGTAGTACAAGTTTATATGCCAACTAGCTCCGCAGATGAGGAAGAGATTGGAGAAATATATGATGAGCCAAAAGAAATCATTCAAATAGTGAAGGGAGACGGAAATTTAATAGTCATGGAGGACTAGAATTCGATAGTAGGAAAAGGAAGAAAAGGAATAATAGCAGGTGAATATGGAATGAGGGTAAGGAATAAAAGAGGAAGCCGCCTGATGGGATTCTGCACAGAGCATAACTTAATCATAGCTAACACTTGATTTTAGAATCGTGAAAGAAGGTTGTGTATGTGGAAGAGACCTGGAGACACTGGAAGGTTTCAGATAGATTATATAATGGTAAGACAGAGATTTAGGAATGAGGTTTAAAATTGTAAGACTTTTCCAGTGGAAAATGTGGACTCTGACCACAATCTATTGGTTATGAACCGTAGATTAAACTGAAGAAACTGCAAAAATGTGGGAATTTAAGGAGGTATGACCTGGATAAATTGGACCTGGATACAGTAGAAGAAGAATGGGTAGCTTTGAGAGATGAAATAGTGAAGGCAGCAGGGGATCAAGTAGGTAAAAAGACGAGGGCTAGTAGAAGTTCTTGGGTAATAGAAGAGATATTGAATTTAATTGAAGAAAGGAGAAAATATAAAAATGCAGTAAATGAAGCAGGCAAAAAGGAATACAAATGCCTCAAAAATGAGATCGACAGAAAGTGCAAAATGGCAAATCGGGTATGGCTAGAGGACAAATGTAAGGATGCAGAGGCATATACCACTAGGGGTAAGATAAATACTGCCTATGGAAAAATTAAAGAGACCTTTTGAGAAAAGAGAGCCACTTGTATGAATATCAAGAGCTCATATGAAAAACCAGTGCTAAGCAAAGAATGGAAATGAGCATTTGGTGTTATTGGCCGGGAGGCCCCTTATGGGGCAGGTCCGGCCGCATTTGCGCAGGTCTTATTACATTCAACACCACATTGGGCGACCTGCACGCCAGATGGGGATGAAATGATGATGAAGACAACACAACACCCAGTCCCTGAGTGAAGAAAATCCCCGAATCAGCCGGGAATCGGAACCGGGCCACTTAGGACAGCAGTCTATTGGGGTGGACTAAGCAAAGAAGGGCAGGCAGAAAGGTGGAAGGAGTATATAGAGGGTCTACACACAGGCAATGTACTTGAGGGAAATGGAAGAGGACGTAGACAAAGATGAAATGGGATATATGATACTGCGTGAAGAGTTTGACAGAGCACTGAAAGATCTAAGTCAAAAAAAGGCTCCGGGAGTAGACAACATTCCATTAGAATTATTGATAGCCTTGGGAGAGCCAGCCATGACAAAACTCAACCATCTGGCAAGTAAGATGTATGAGTCTGCCAAAATACCCTCAGACATCAAGAAGAATGTAATAATTCCAATCCCAAAGAAAGCAGGTGTTGACACGTGTGAAAATTACCGAAGTATCAGTTTAATAGCTCACAGATGCAAAATACTAACACAACTTCTTTAAAGATGAATGAAGAAACTGGTAGAAGCCAACATTGGGGAATATCAGTTTGGATTCTGTAGAAATGTGAGGCACTACCGACCCTACAACTTACCTTAGAAGGTAGGTTAAGGAAAGGCAAACCCACATTTCTAGCATTTGTAGACTTAGAGGAAGCTTTTGACATTGTTGACAGGAATACACTCTTTCAAGTTCTGAAGGTGACAGGGGTCAAATACAGGGAGTGAAAGGCTATTTACAATTTGTACAGAAACCAGATGGCAGTTATAAAAGTCGAGGGGCAAGGAAGAGAAGCAATGGCTGGGAAGGGAGTGAGACAGGGTTGTAAACTATCACCGATGTTATTCAGTCTGTATACTGATCAAGCAGTAAAGGAAACAAAAGAAAAATTTGGAGTAGAAATTAAAATCCATGGAGATGAAATAAAACTTTGAGGTTCGCTGATGACACTGTAATTCTGTCAGAGACAGCAAAGGACCTGGAAGAGTAGTTGAACAGAATGGGCAGTGTCTTGAAAGGAGGATATAAGATGAAAATCAACAAAATCAAAATGAGGATAATGGAATGTAGTCAAATTAAATAAGGTGATGCTGCGGGAATTAGATTAGGAAATGAGACACTTAAAGTAGTAGATGAGTTTTGCTATTAGGGGAGCAAAATAACTGTTGATGGTCGAAGTAGAGGGGATATAAAATGTAGACTGGCAATGGCAAGGAAAGCTTTCCTGAAAAAGAGAAATTTGTTAACATCGAGTATAGATTTAAGTGTCAGGAAGTCTTTTCTGAAAGTATTTGTATGGAGTGTAGCCATGTATGGAAGTGAAACATGGATGATAAATAGTTTATACAAGAAAAGAATTGAAGGTTTTGAAATGTGGTGCTACAGAAGAATGCTGAAGATTAGATGGGTAGATTATGTAACTAATGAGGAGGTACTGAGTAGAATTGGGGAGAAGAGGATTAGTGGCACAAATTGACTAGAAGAAGGGATCGGATGGTAGGACATGTTCTGAGGCATCAAGGGATCACCAATTTATTATTGAAGGGCAGCGTGGAGAGTAAAAATCGTAGAGGGAGATGAAGTCATAAATAAACTAAGCAGATTCAGAAGAATATGAGTTGCAGTAGGTACTTGGAGATGAAGAAGCTTGCACAGGATAGAGTATCTGGGAGAGCTGCATTAAACCAGTCTCTGGACTGAAGACCACAACAACAACAACATATAGTATGGTGTACCAGTGCGAACCCTCACAAATCAAGCACTGGATTGGAGGAAAGAAATCTATACAGTTGGAATAGAGGCAAAGAGGTTGGCATACATTACAGCCAGGTACATGGTGAAATCCAGTTTGCTTTTCCAGTATTACGAAGCGCTGGTGCTGTGATGGAGGATCAAAATGATGCATCTATAGACACAGGTCCCCAAGTTTCTGCTGGAACATACTTAGCAACAAGGTATTGGATGTTGCTGGTGCAGACAGTTTTGCAGTCACTCATCCTCACAGCCCCATGGGGGCATAGCTCAGCTAACACAATGTCACTGTAAGATAGTCTGTGAGATTTGTACGAATTACAATTTGCTTACAAAGATCAAGCTAATTGTTGGTATTCATGCATTAGGGTCACATGCCAGAGATGTGAAACTGAATTGTGTTCACCATAAATTTTTGGGAATGATCAATGGCATTTCTATTGTTTGACCAGAGCTATATAGACATAAAAAATAACACCTGTCCTCCAGTTCTCATCATTTCATTCATGGCTAATCGTAGCTGTGACAATGCATCTAGTACTTTATTTTCTGCACCTTTTATATAGTTTATTTCTATTTGATGTTCTTGAAGAAATAACACTCATCATATTCATTGACTATGTAGCAATCTACTTTTGTAAGTAAAGTCAAAGCTTGATGATTTGTATGTATGATGAACTTAGAACCCCAAATTAGTGACTGAAACTTTTGTGTGCTCCATAAAATGGGTAACAACTCTTTCTCTGTAACTGTACAGTTGAGTTCATGTTTATTTAGACTTCCACTATCAAAGGCTATAGTGTTAAGTTCCTCTATCTCAGTCATCCCAGCCATGTTGGAACAGTTCACAAGCAGCACCACATTCAAAAGCATCTAATTTAAATGCTTCGTTCATTACAGGATGTTTTAATATGGGTGCATCCACTAAAGCCTGCTTAATATTCTGTAAAGCCTCCAATGTCCTTTCATTCCATACCTATTTCATTCTTTGTTTGAATAAGGATAATAATCTGGGACTGTTCATAGGCTGACCATGTATGTCGTGATGGTAAAATCTGGCTAACCACAGGACAAATGTTTTACATTTTTCGGTTCATGACATACTTTAATCATTCTTATTCTTTTTGGACCTGGTCTTATTACACAAATTCCAACTAAATGTCCTAAAAGCTTGATTTCCTCTTTCAAAATGCGATTTTGATAACTTAATAGTAATGAGCCATTAGTTAACAAAATACAATGTTCTTCCCATGTCTTGGACACTAGTAAAATATCACCTACACATATAATTAACTGTTGTAATAACTGTTTACCTAAAGGTTCATCTAGTGTTTGTATGAATAGTGAGATTGAAATATTCAATCCAAAGGGCAATACTCTAAACTGATATCATTTGCTGTCAAACAAAAAGGCTGTGAACTTTCGTGAATTGTCTTACAATTACCTGCCCAGTACCCGGCTGTCAAATCAAGTGAGCTGAAATACTTGATCAAACTTAGCTTGATCAAACTTAGCTAGTAATTCACCTATACATAATGGTATCTCTTTCTTTTTCTATATATTTATTAAGTGTTCGTGCATCTAATATCAAGCGAACACTTCCTGTAGCTTTTTAACCACTAGTAAAAGATTTTTATATATGCCTAAACTTCTTTCTGTTACATTATTTTCTACCATTTGGTTTCTTTCTTTGTTTATGCAGGTATTAGATTTATTGGAATAGGATACAGCTTGCAAAATAATGCTTCAATATCTTTTATTTTAAATCCACAGACCACCAAAAAGTCCTTGCTTATCAGAAAACACACTACTATATTTCAGCAAGATAGTATACAAACTGTATAATTCATCAGTTATCAGATTAGATTTGTAAGCTTTAATCCTAACTTGTTCACTTAATTCATCAAAATTCATTACTGATTCCTCTTTGCTCACTACCTTATCAATAGCAACTACATACACTTTATCTAGTGATGTGTTAGAGCTATTTATGAAACAATCTATCTTCAATGTCACTAGGTATTTAGAATCTCCACTGTTCTACCACAATACTTTAACATAGAAGTCTAATTTTACTTTATGAACCATGAACCATGGACCTTGCTGTTGGTGGAGTATCTTGTGTGCCTCTGCAACACAGCTGTAACATGGATCCACCACAATGGGGGGATATCTGTTGAGAGGCCAGACAAATGCATGGTTCCTGAAGAGGGGCAGCAGCCTTTTCAGTAGTTGCAGGGGCAACAGTCTGCATAATTGTCTGTTGTGGCCTTATACCAACAACTAAAATGATCTTGCTGTGCTGTTATGGTTGAAATCAAGGGTAAACTACAGCCGTAATTTTTTCCGAGGGCATGCAATTCTATTGCCTGGTTAAATGATGATAGCATCCACTTGGGTGGGTAGATCACGTAACTAATGAGGAGGTATTGAGTAGGATTGGGGAGAAGAGAAGTTTGTGGCACAACTTGACTAGAAGAAGGGATCGGTTGGTAGGACATACAGGCTGTATACAGGATTATAAATACAAAATCAAATAGTGGTAATGCAAAAGTAGGTTTAATAATGAATAAGAAAATAGGAATGCACATAAACTACTATGAGCAGCATAATTAATGCATCAGCCTAGCCAGGATAGACACAAAGCCCACACCCAGCACAACAGGTCAAGTTTATATGTTAACTAGTTACACAGACGATGAAAAGATGGAAGAAATGTATGACAAGATAAAAGAAATTATTCGGATAATTAAGGGAGATGAGAATTAATTGTGATGAGGGTTTTGAATTTGATAGAAAGAAAAGGAAAAGAAGGAAGAACAGTAGGTGAATATGGACTAGGGGAAAGCAATCAGAGAGGAAACCACCTGGTAGAATTTTGCACAGACCATAATATAATCACCACTAACACTTGATATAAGAATCATGAAAGAGGGCTGCACACCCAGTAGAGACACGGAGACACTGAAATGTTTTGGATTTATTATGTAATGGTAAGACAGAGATTTCAGAACTAGATTTTAAATTGTAAGACATTCCAGGGTCAGATGTGGACTCTGATCATAATTTATTAGTTATGAACTGTCAATTAAAATTGAAGAATTTGCAAAATGGTAGGAAATAAAGGAGATACAAATGGATAGGCTGAAAGAACCAGAGGTTGTAAAAATGAAGCAGGCAAAAGGGAATATACATTGGTGAGCCACAACTTACGAGCACCTGCTTAGTAGCTTTTTTGTCTGTCTTTGGAATGATATACATCACTGATTCTGTGTATCTGGGATCCAACAATTTGTTGGTAGGTTTGTGGAGATATGCGGCATTAGATTTCTATGCACATGTCATGTAAATAATGTCCACTGATTTGCGTATGTGGTGATGGCGCCCGATAGCAACCCAGATGGGTGCCATAGGATTTACATCAGGCGAATTTGGTCATCGAGACATCAACATGAGTTCACTATAATGCTTCTCAAACCACTGCAACATAGTTCTGGCTCTGAGACATCAAGAATCACACTATGAAAAAATGACATTGCCACTGGGGAAGACGTCAAGCATGAAGGCATGTAAGCAGTTCGCAGCTGTCAGCGTGTCTTCAATTACTACTACAAATCCCAAGCAATTGCAGAAGAATGCCTCCCATAGCACCATACTGCTCCTACCAGCCTATGTTCATGATGCGCTGCACTTTTTGAACTGCCAGTCATCTTGATGATGGCATTTATGGCGATAACTAGTGCCCTACTGTAGCAAAAATGTAATTCACCTGAAGAGCCGACATGTTCCCATTGATCAACGGTTGAATCCTGATGGTCGATACCCATTGCAGTCATAATTGATTATGTGATTGGGTCAACATGTGAACACGTATGGGTATCTGCTGCGGAGCTCCATGTTCAACAATGTATGACGAATGGTGTGCTCTGAAACACTTGTGTGTACACCAGCATTGTGCTCTTTTGGCAGAGATACCACAGATCAACCTCTGTCCTACTTTACAGAGCAGACAATCCTCCAAATACCACATTCTGTGAAGGGTTATGGACGTCCAACCATTTAGCCCCTAGTGGTAGTTTCACTGTCATCCTACCTCTTTCTGTTGATGGTCACGACAGCAGCACCTGAACATTTGACCACTTTGCTGTTTTCAAGATACTCATTCACAGGCTCTGCATCATAATGATATGCCCTTTGTCAACATTGCTTATCTCAATGCATTTCCCCATTTGTGGCACATATCTTCCTGAGGGTGATCCCCCATCCATGTCTGCTCTGCTTACAAACTTTTGTTACCATGTCATGTGCCCACAATGCCACTAGGTGGCATCCAACATCGTGGTGGGCAGTGGTGATAATGTTTTAGCTTATCACTGTAAACTCTATAAAACAAGATTGAAAGAAAATGCAAAATGGCTAAGGAGGAATGGCTAGAGGACAAATGTGAGGATTTGGAAGCATATTTCACCAGGGGAAAGACAGATACTGCCTGTAGAAAAATTAAAGAGGCCTTTTGAGAAAAGAGAAGCAGCTGTATGAATATCGAGAGCTCAGATGGAAAACCAATCATAAGCAAGGAAGGGAAAGCAGAAAGGTGGAAAGAGTATATATAGGGTCTATACCCTGGAGATGAACTTGAAGGAAATATTATATAAATGGGAGAGGATGTAGATGAAGATGAGATGGAAGGTATGAGACTGTGAGAAGAATTTTACAGAACACTGAAAGACCTAAGTCGAAACAAGGTCCCTGGAACAGACAAAATTCTGTCAGAACTACTGATAGCCTCAGGAGATCCAGAAAACTCTTCCATCTGGTGTGCAAGAGGTATGAGACAGACAAAATACCCTCAGATTTAAAGAAGAATGTAATAATTCCATTTCGAAAGAAAGCAGGTCCCGATAGATGTGAATGTTACAAAATTATCAGTTTAATAAGTCATGGTTGCAAAATACTAGCACAAATTCTTTACAGAAGAATGAAAAACCTGAAAGAAGCCTCATTGGGGATGATCAGTTTGGATTCTGGAGAAATGTAGGAACACGTGAAGCAATACTGACCCCATGACTTATCTTAGGAGATAGGTTAAGGAAAGGTAAACCTGTGTTTTTTGCATTTGTAGACTTGGAGGAAGCTTTTGAAAATTGACTGGAACACTCTCTTTGAAATTCTGAAAGTAGCAGGGGTAAAATAAAGAGAGCAAAAGGCTATTTACAACTTGTACAGGAACCAGACAACAATAATAAAGAGTTGAAGGGCATGAAAGGGAAGCAGTTGGTGAGACAGGGTTGTAGCCTATTCCCAATGTTATTCAATGTGTATATTGAGTAAGCAGTAATGGAAATAACAGAAAAATTTGGAGTAGGACTTAAACTCCAGGGAGAAGAAATAAAAGCTTTGGGGTTTTTCCAATGACATTGTGGTTCTGTCAGAGGGGGCAAAGGACTTGGAAGAGCACTTGAACAGAATGGAGAGTGTCTTTAAAGTAGGATAAAAGCTCAACATCTATAAAAGCAAAATAAGCATAATGGAATACAGTCTAATTCAAACAGGTGATACTGAGAGGATGAGATAAGGAAACGAGACTCTGAAACTAGTAGATGAGTTTTGCTATTTGGGCAGAAAAATCAGATGATGGCCGAAATAAAGAGAATGGAAAAGGTAAACTGGCACTGACAAGGGAAACATTTCTGAAGAAGAGAAATTTGGTTACATTGAATATTGATTTAAGTGTTAAGAAAGATAAGAAGAGAACAGAAACTTTTGAAATGTGGTGCTACCGAAGAATACTAATGATCAGATGGGCAGATCATGTAGCTAATGAGGAGATCTGAATAGAATTGGGGAGAAAGGAAATTTGTGGCACATCCTGACTAGATGGAAGGATCAGTTGATAGGACACATTCTGAGACATCAAAGGCTCACCAGTTTAGTTTTGCTGAAGTTATTTGTAGCTATGGGTAACTGTCTTTCCTCTGGAGAACTGCACCATACTAATCTTCAGAATGAAGGTCACAAAAACAATAAGTCAATAACCAATTAATACCTAATAGTATTTGTATATTCACATCTGGGACTAGTAAGAGAGCTTGCTTGGAGTTATTTGTATCTATAGGTAACTGTGTTTTTCCTCTAACTAATATTCTGTGTAAAAGCAATGAACCTTTCAGTATATGGGTCTATGATTGTGGTGTTATCCTGGATTCCGGCCCATGTTCCAGGATGTTACCCATTTCCTGTTACTATAAGAGGATAATAATCCCTTTCATCGCTTTGTATAGGAAAAGGTATACAAAGTGGTTATAATTAAACTGATGGTGCTGCAAGTGCTGCAATACAGGCTGTACACATTGCTGGACGCTAAAACATCGTAGGCACATTCGTTAATTGGTATGTTTGAGGAGGATGCTGAAAAAAATAGTAGTTCCACTTTCTGCTACCAAGTGAAAAAATGGTGTTTTAAGCAGTCAGAATATGGTGTTTGTGCAAGAAAAGAGGAGGAATGATCCAACTCATGATAATGGTGGTTTCGCCACATTTTTTAGGATGCAGTCACAATGTATTCAGTATGGTTTCCAGACTCAGCAATGTGCCACACCCATAACACGGCATGGTCAACAGTTGCTCACAGCACATCCACTATAATAAGAGCACTATGTCATTGTATACTGCCCCTTACATCAGGAGGAGTCTGGACGCATCCCCAATAGACACGATTTTTCAGATAGGCCCACAGCCAGAAGTCACATAGATTTAGGTCGGGGAATCTGGAACACCACACACCTTGAAATTGCCTACAGATGATCTGGTCAATACCACAGGTTTCTTCAGGCTATCTTTCACCTGGTAAGTGACATGTGGTACTGCCCTACCTTGCATGAAAATATTGGTGTGAACACAGTTACATTCTTGAATGCTGGAATCATGTGTTGCACAAGGATGTCCTTGTAACATGCAGATGTCACTGAACACCTAACAGTCCCACCGAGTGCCTTCTCCTCAAAGAAAAACAGACTGGGAATGAAGGAACTTGTGAAACTGCACAGTCACATAAGCTGACTGCAGTTGGTGATCCTGCACAACAAGTGGTGGAGCTTAACCCCATATGTGACAGCTCCTTGCATTCAAGGCACCACGCAGAGTAAAATGTGCCTTGTCCATCCAAAGAATATTTATCATCTATACACCATCAATTTCCATGCATGCCAAAAAATGGAAGAGCACATTCTGAAATGTGTAGGCATACCAGTGTAAAATGCGCCACTAAGTGTTGTGAACTGCTGACCATGAGAGAGAGAATTCCCTTGACACAGCTCAAGCACTGACTGCAGAATCTGAGGTATGTGCTGCACAGTTGGCTATAGCTACAGCAACTTCATCAGCAGCTGCCATCGGAGTGGGCAAACTCCCTCTTTCTCCTGCGCCACCTAATTCAACTGTTTCTTCAGATTTCTCAATCATATTCTTTCACACACTTAGTAATGGCGCTTCTTCACAGCTGTTTCTGTTGGTTATATTCCTGCAATGCAGCACTGCTATTGCTGCCATTCTGATAAAACAACTTCACTAGCATTGGACCGTCTTCATTCTTGACAGACATTGCATTTCATATGGAAAATTTCAAAACTTCAACCTTCTTAACCCTTACACCAACAGTCACTTCAGAAAAGAAATTGACACTTGTTGTCCAGCAACAAACAGTATACTGATGTCAAAACAGGAAACATTTCATATTCTGGCTGTTTACAGCACCATATTTTCACCTGGAAGCAGAAAGTGAAACTATTATTTTTTTGATTAATGAACATACATCATAGGTATCAGTATCCTCCAATATATACAGCCCACACTGTAGCACTCTGAACACTGTCAGTTTGATTATAGCCACCCGGTATTACATTTTACTGTAGTGTCAATGACATTTATGTTTCTGGGTACAAATA
The DNA here is from genome assembly GCF_021461385.2 of Schistocerca piceifrons. NCBI lineage: Eukaryota > Metazoa > Arthropoda > Insecta > Orthoptera > Acrididae > Schistocerca > Schistocerca piceifrons. The sequence continues at coordinate 120,539,448 of NC_060138.1, forward strand.
CCTGTGAATTGCTATTTCATTCTCTCTCATTTTGTTGCCTCTGTTGTTGTGTCAGGTATCTATATGAGAAAAGTTATTTTCCCTTTTATTTTGAAACTTAGATGGATAATTATCTTCGTTGTTTTCTTTATGCCAATTCTCTCCCTGAGTGAAATCTCCCCTTTTTTAACTTGTTTATGTAGGCTTTCTATAACAGTTAACAGATCACTGCATTAGTCCATTCCCTATAATAAATTTCTTTCTGTATAGAAAAGGTAATCTCCTAACCATAGCCTGTACTAACTGTTTTCCCTCTAGTGGGTTGTTCGGATATTTAGATCTTGTCAAATGTCACTCAATATACAGGGTGATATAACTAAAGTTAAACTCTCAAACTGCTGTAGAAATAACCCCACTGATCAGAATTACATCGAATTGCAACAGAATATTGTCGGAGAAGGGGGAATACAAATGGCAGAAGAAAAATAAATAGTTACAAAATGTAGCAATAGATGGCGCTGTAAGCATCATAATTTAATAGTGGTCAACTACAAATGACAAATGAATCATACAACAGTGTCTAAGGCCTACATTTGACATTAAAAAAACTGTACTACTCAGTGTGCATGGGTGTACAGGTGTGATACTGTTGGTTATGTAAGCCCATCCGCCACGGCAAGGTAATATCACATCGAATGGGAAAAATCGGTTTTTAATTGTCCTGAGGCCAAAAATCACATCAAAAGCTTCTCTCACATCAGTTTTTAAATGTCCTGAGGCCAAAAACCGCACAAAAACCATCAGTCACAATGGTTTTTAATTGTTCTGAGGCCAAAAACCACACAAAAAGCATCAATCAAACTCAAATTGGATTATTAATTTCCTTGTGACTGGCGCAAAACATTTTCAATATGCTGTCCACCATTTTCTGCATCAAGTTGAAATCGAAAAACAGCATGTTCCACAACTGATCGAAGTGTTTCCTGGGTCACGTTCAGAATTTGTTGTGCAACGTGTGCAGCTAAGTTTGCAATCAGAACATGGAACACAACATCTTTCAGATAGCCCCAGAGCCAGAAGCCACAGGGATTATGATCAGGTGATCAGGATGGCCAGGCTGTAGGGAAATGGTGGCTGATAATTCTAGCATTTCCAAAATGGTGCTTCAGCAGCTGCTTAACTGGATTTGCAATGTGCGGAGGCACACCATCTTGCATAAAAATGATCCCATCCACACTGTTGGAGAGCTGGAATGATGTGGTTGTGCGAAAGACACTCAGCGAAAGACACTCATAGTGCTTACCAGTGACAGTACAGGTAGCAGGACCAAAGCACCTGTCTCTCGCAAAAATATGGCCCTATGATAAATGATGCCGTAAACCTGCATCACACAGTGACCTTTTCAGGATGAGGTGGTAGTGGTTTATTTGTGTGTGGATTTTCCGTTGCCCATATTCAACAATTCCGTGTATTGACACATTGTGTCGGATGGAAGTGGGCTTTGTCTGCCCACAAAATCTTCCACGCCAATCATTGTCCAATTCCATGCAAGCAAGAAATTCTAAAGCAAAGGTCTCTCTTGCTGGCAGGTCAACAGGAAGCAACTCGTGCATATGGGTAATTTTGAATGGGCAGCAAAGAAGGATGTTTCGTAGAGTTTTACGCACTGTGCTCATGGGTACGTCCAATGTTAGGGCAATTCTCTGTGCACTACACGTTTACACACCACCACTCATCTCCTCCTGCATTGCTGTGGCCATGCTTCCACATATGTAAAATTAATTCGTTTCCTCCCTGCACACGGTTGCACACCAAAAGAACCCGTCTTTTCGAACTTACGAATCATTTTCTCCAGACCTATGGCAGTCATTGAACCAACGCCTTTTTTCAAACCCTTCAGTGTCCCGAACTTCTGCAGAGCGATGTGTGTACAGTCATCATTCTTGTAATATAGCTTTACAAGCAGAGAGCGATCCTGCATTGAGACAGTCATGGTGAACATTGCAGACGCATAAGGAGGAAAAGCCATGTACCTGGTGTGTTGATACCAACTTCAATGGGTCGTGCGCATGACAGGTGTTTTCAGTTATGTATTCTGACACATACACCACCTTCCACTGACCAATTTTCACACTATTTTTTTTTCTTTTCTTCTGCCATTCGTTTTCCCCCTTCTATGATAATATTCCATTGCAATTTGGTGTCATTCTGACCAGTGGTGTTATTTCTACAGAATTTTGAAAGTTTAGCTTTAATTATAATCACCATGTACTTCTTATAGCTACCATATGTACTATTATAGTACTATGGATCTAAATGTGTACTTGGTGACCAATACTTTTCTTTAAGTTTCTCCTGGACATCATGCAAAGACTCATATTCTTCAGAATGAGCAGCTAATAAATGACTCAGTGTAAAATCTACTTTCTTGGAATCCTCCCACTTCTTGGGTAGACACTGAAAGAATAATCTTAAGAAATACGTTGGATTTATCTCACCATCTGGTTTAAATTTCGGAAAATGTTTTGACCATTCCTTACCATTTCTTGTACGCAATTCTTCTAGAAGATCATTCGATAACCCTGAGTTAGATACAGTGGTCTTACTGCTTTCTAGCACTTCTGAAATTTATTATGATGATTAAAATTCTTCTGGGTGTTCCACCACATCATTGTATGACACTCAGTAGTGTCATCCACAGAACTAGTTGTAGTGTAAGTGGAGTCTACTTTTTCTTTTACCTGTTGTTCTACTAATGCCTGCAAATGCTTCTCCAAATTGGTCAAAGAATTTGGGTCACTAGTTATTTCAACAAGTTTGATTCGGCTTGATTTCGTTTCTGTGAGATTTGACTGTTTATACTTTCGAATTCATGAGTTTATTTTGCAGTCTGACTCTTTAAACTGCCACCTTCCTGACCAAATCACATTGTTTTACTATTTCAAGCTGTAACCCCCTAGGTAATTTTAATAAGGTTGCATTTATATTGGAAGTTTTACCATTTAAAGATTCTACTTTTGTAGGTAACTCCTCCCCTTGTGTTTTTAAATTTGTAATACTAGTTGACAACTCTCCTTTATTGGCCTTCATACTATCAGATAACTCTTGTTTAGTGGTTTAGTGGTTTTCATACTATCAGATAACTCTTGATTAATGGCTTTAAGGCTGTCTGACCTTCCAGTTTCCTTAGTACTTCTGACAGACTTATCCATTTTGCATGTCATGAGAGGCATAAAGTAATAACAACATCATATATTCTCAAGACCACTGTAATCCTGTGATTTTGTTTCGATATCAACACAAAGAATCAGTAGAATGTATACCTACATCACACACAGATCACTAAAGAAACAGAAATAAATAATCTTGGAGCTGTTTACAACTCACTTAATTGGTCACACAGTAAGCTGCACTGCTCTGATGATGCATCATGCATGGGCGAAGCGATGTCATGATGAGCTGCTTTGCAACCACTGCCGTAGTCAGCTAACTGACTGCCACATTGCAAAGTGAATCTGTGCTGCCTTTGTGATGGGTGACTGCTGCCAATAGCTTTGGAAGTTGCTGCTGCACTTATAGATCCATATCAGCATGCCAAAATCTTACACTTCCTCAATGTATTATTTCTTGACTCATATGTTGACAATTATTTCAATACTTACTTTCTTGTTGTTGACCTGGTAGTTATGGTCAACTTATTTGTTTAATTCTTCTATTGTGATAATTCACACTTATTTGGCTTGTACCAAATAAAAAAATTACTACTTCTTAAATACCGTAATTGCACTGGGCGTCACAACATTGTGTGTTTGCCCATTTCTTCTTCACCGTTTACTTAGGTTGCTCTAGACAACGTCATATATTTTTCTGTTATTACCTAAAAATTCTTTGTATTATTGCAAAAGTGCTCTTATTTCAGCACCTCTTATCTGCATCCTTCGTCTTCGGGGGTCAAAATGAAATGTTTAATCAGTCCTGTCACAGAACTAAAAATGAAGTGTTTATGTTTCCAGTAATTTGCTGTAACTGAATCAACAAATTCATCAATGATCTGTCACCCTGATGCTTTTTGTGATCATTTTTTGTCTTACAGTCACCTGTTCATAGTTTCTTGGTGCTGTGGACCTTCTATGCATTGCACCACCTGACTTCTTCCCCATCTACAGAAGGTCGAGAGCTATCACATCCATTAAGACACACAAGAATTACAGACATTGTGTACAGGTTGATAGCCAGTCAAGGAATGTTTTAGGGGATTGGTTTAAAAAAATGTATTCCAAAGACCCAGTCAAATCTTTACAAGTTTTCTCCCAGAGCTGTGTGTACATGATAAAAGTTGCCCGCCTTTCAGAACCAAGGCAGTTCTGTCCAGTTAAAGCTGCTGACAAGAGACCCTTGAGCCCTCTGCTGGAATTGCTAGTGAATCACACCATTGGTTTTAACCAATAGCGTGTGTGGGATACAGGTTATGTTTGTGGATGCTGGAGCATTCTGCAGTACAGAACACAGTTGCTTCTTTCTTGTGATTCAGACCTTGAGCAGAACAGACGTCTTTTTTGGGAGGTGGAGCCTCTGGCTCTGCATTCCATCACCAGTCACAAACATAAGTTAACATGGACTGACTCCCCACCTGTTGCCAACAATTAAGTTGTTTGTCCTCCTAGACTGGCCTACACCTGGTAACTTCCTATCCTAGGCGCACCCTTGGTATATTGTACACTGAAATATATTCTCTTTATTTTACGTAATTTCATATTCTGTCATTTAACAGCAGCCCTGGATGCCCACTCACAAGTCCTGACCACTCAACCTCCTGTACATTGTCATCAGAAGCAGAAACCAACAACCTCCCCCCCCCCCCCCCCCCTTGAAATCAATAGGGAAAGAGGGAAAGTTGAAAATTAATGCCGGACCAGGATTCAAACCCAAACCTCCTGCTTACTAGGCAGATGCTTTGACCACTAACCCATCTGGATGTAGTAGACATTGCAACTGCACGGACTGCCCTAGCATGCCTCCCATCAGACTCAAATTCACAACTTATCCACACTCTACTTATGTAGTGCGCCTTGCCCATTAGCCTCATTGCTCACAGCATTTTGCCAATTCCTTACATAGACAAGCTCACAGCCATTGTCACCAACCCCTCTTATTCCTTGCCTTCCATGACACCTCCAAGCTGTGACACCAAAGTATAATCGACCTTCCCTCCCAGGTGGAAATACTCAATGGCCATTGCACTTTGTTGATGCTCTGTGCTCATCCTTCTCTCCTCACATCAGTACATGGATCAAACAAACATGGGCACAGTGAGAAAGTCTTTCTATATGCTACTTATTTAAATAACTTTTCTCCATTTGTCTTTCATTGGATTAACAGAATAAGTGAAATTTATCATAAAATAATAACAACATGTTCCACTACAACTTTCAGTAAATGGGGTAGGGGAAGGGGATGTAACATAGGTTGCTCATGCCAGTATAAAATGCTAGACTTCATACTGACAGAGTGCATACAGCAGGTTTTAAAGTGATACCACCTTGAGGTAAAAGCCATGTGGTCATTTGACATAATGAAAGATGGTGAGGTTCAGCAGACCAGATAAGATCACTCTGCGGATGTCAGAAAAACTAACAACAGTTCTGGCTCATTTCAGAGTATGAATTAAGAATTACAGATTTTATGTAATTCCAAAACTGCTTAGGACTGCTGATCATTAGAAAGAATATTACTTTCAATTTCATTTTTGTGTCTTGCTTTTCTGTTCACTCCAAAAAAATAGGACTTGTGTAGTTTTAAAGGGTGTGCAATGCTGTGCTTAAAATATAAATAAATCCTTCAGGAATAAATAACTCTGTAGTGTTTCATTTGTAAGGTTCAACAGTAAATAAAATATGGGATAGACAACCACTCACTGAATCGTGGAACACAGAAACACATAACAGTAAACAGTGTTCACACTAGCATTCGAGCTCTTGCTCTTCTTCTAGCAAATGTACACACACTCACACACATAACCACACAGATGCCAAAATGTGCATTCTTGTGACCACAGCAAAACTGGTTACTGATACTCAGTCATTGAAAGCATTTTCCCAAGCTGATGGAGGTGGGAGGGGGTGAGGAAAGACGTGAAGACGGAGTAGCAAAAAAAAGAGGCAGATCTCTGGACAGATGACTCCGTGGCCACACAAGAAGATGAAAGGAGTACAGAGGATAGGGCAAAAAGAGATACAGGAAGGGGCTTGCTATGTGGCTGCTGAGTAATCTGTCCATAGGCCTGCCTCTCTCCTGCTGCCCCCTCTTTGCATCTTTTCTTACCTCCACTCAATCTGCATCAGCCCAGGACTCTCAATAATCAATCTTGCTGTGGCAGGCAAGGGAGTGTGCATTTCTACATCTGTATCTGCACCTATATCTACATCTACATTCACATCCACATCCACACTCTGAAAACTAACATAAAGTGCATAGCAGAAGGTATGTCCCACTGTACTAGTATGAAGGTTTCTTCCCATTCCATTCACATATGGAGTGTGGGAAGAATGATTGTGTAAATGCCTATGTGTGTGCTTTAATTAATCTAATCTTCTCCTCACAATCACAATGTGAATGGTATCTGGGAAGTTGTTGTGTATTCCTAGAGTCTTAGTTTAAAGCTGTTCTTGAAAATTTCTCAGTGTAGTTTACATATATCTTCAAGAGCCTGGAGTCCAGTTTCTTCAGCATCTCTGTGACACTCTCCCATGGGTCAAACAAACCTGTGACCTTTCTCTGTATGTGTTCAATATCCCCTGTTAATCCTATCTGGTATACATCCCATACACTTGAGCAATATTCTAGAATGGGTCACATGAGTGTTGTGTAAGCAGCCTCATTTGTAGACCAGTTGCACTTCCCCAGCATTCTACCAATAAACTGAAGTCTACTACCTGCTTCCCCAAAACTGAGCCTGTGTGGTCATTCCACTTCATATCCCTACAATGTGTTACACCCTGGTATTTGTATGAGATGATCAATTTCAGGTGTGATTCACTGTTATTATAATCATAGGATACTACATTTTTCATTTTGTGAAGTGCACAATTTTACGTTTCTGAACATTTAAAGCAAGCTGCCAATCTTTGCACACATTGATATCTTATCTAGGTTTGACTGAATTTTTATGCATGTTCTTTCAAAAAGTACTTCATTGTAGAAAACTACATCATCTGCAAAAAGTCTGGTTGCATTTGGGTGTCCGAGCGGTTGCGTGTGTGAATGTGTGTAATTTTTCTACAAAAATAGAGCAAAAACTTGGAAGCTAATATGAATACTGTTTCCTGTTACACATTTCTGTGCTCCAAACATTGGTTCACTATAGGTGAATGGTTGCTTTCACTTCTTTTACGTTTTGCTCTGTAGTGCCTCAACACCTATCAGTAAGCAGACATGTACTTAAAAAGTTCTTGTTGTGTATAGGCAAGACAGCCTAGACACAATGAGAGGAAGCCAAAAGGCACGCGCTTAAACTCACGCAGGCTGGCGTGAGGTCTGAAACAGGATACGTAATGAATGCTATAAAGAAAAGTACGTAGCTTCTAGAATACTTAACTTTAATCCACATTTGTAGAACATCGCTCTTGATGATACATTAATAGAATCTCAATATCAATTGAATACGGCGCCTTGCTAGGTCATAGCAAATGTAGCTGAAGGCTATGCTAACTATCGTCTCGGCAAATGAGAGCGTAGTTGTCAGTGAACCTTTCCTTGCAAAGTCGGCTGTACAACTGGGGCGAGTGCTAGTACGTCTCTCTAGACCTGCCGTGTGGTGGCGCTCGGTCTGCTATCACTGACAGGGCGACACGCGGGTCCGACGTATACTAATGGACCGCGGCCGATTTAAAGGCTACCACCTAGCAAGTGTGGTGTCTGGTGGTGACACCACAGTTCTAACAGTGTTTTTAACTAAAATAAATAATCTGACAGTCTTTACACCACTTTCACTTATGGACTATGAGATTTCCCTCACACGTGACTGCCAACTCTAGCAGCTCGGATCAGAATGCAACTGTCACGTGGAATGAAAGCAGCTAGCTTAAGGTGGTGAGGAAGGGGAAGGGATAGCAGGGTGTGGGTGGAAGGCAAGAGCACTGTCTGGTGGAACATGCAGGGGCTAGATTGTCAACAAGCACAGTGTCAGGAGGCAGTGGGGCAGGGAAGTGGAGAGGGAGTGGATGAAAATGGAAAGCAAAAAAGGAGAGGAGTGGGAAAGGGGAAAGAGAGGCAGGTGCATTAGCAGGGAGCAGCTCAGAAAAAGGTGAGGGGACAAGACTGTGGAGGAGGTGAAAGGACAGAGGGGGTAGAAACAGTTAGGTGGAGGTTGTGGGGAATGTACGTTACCATAGGTTGAGGTCAGGATAATTTCAGGAGAATGTGTTGTAAGGATAACTCTCATCTGATCAGTTTACAAAAGCTGATGGTGGAGGGGATGATCCAGATGGCTTGGATAGTGAAGCATCCATTGAAATCAAGCATGTTATGTTCAGTTGCATGTTGTGCCAAAGGTGCTCTACTCTGCTCTTGGATACAATTTGGCAGTAGCTCTTAATCCTGACGGACAGCTGGTTGGTAGACATGTCAAAATATAAAGCTGTGCAATGATTACAGCAGAGCTGATATGGTTACTTTCATTTGTGGCCAGCCACTGGTGGGATACAATAAGCCTGTGGCAGGACTGAAATAGGAAGTGCTGGGTGGAAGGATTTGGCTGGTCTTGTACCTGTGGCAAAGGGTTGGGATTGAGAGCTGCATAGGGATGGACTAGGATGTCATGGAGGTTTGATGGGTGACAGAACATCACTGTAGGATGGGTGGGAAAGATAATGGGCAGGATGTTCCTCATTTCAGAGCATCATGTTAGGTAATCAAAGCCCTGATGAAGGATGTGGTTCAGTTAGTCAAGTCTGGGGTGGTATTGGGTGACGAAGGGGCACTTCTTTGTAGGTGGTTCTTGGGAGCGATGGGAGGACTGGGGTGTGTGGAGAAATGGCACAGGAAACGTGTCTGTGGACTACGTTATGCGTGTTGGTGCCTTTGTGTGAAGACCTTTGTAAGACCCTCCAAATACTGAACAAGGGCGTTATTGGCACACCAGATATGCTGTGCCCAGATGGCCAGGCTTTATGCAAGGGATATTTTGGTGTGGAAGAAATGAGAGCTGTCAAAATGCAGGAACTGTTGGTGGGTTTAATGTGGACAAAAGTGTGGATGGAGCCATCAGAGAGGAAGAGGTCAACGTCCAGGAAGGTGGCATGCTGAGTTGTGGAGGATCAGGTGAAACAGATGATATTAAGGTTGTGAAGGAGTGAAGATACAGTGTTACGGGCTGGAGTCCTGATCACAAAGATATCATCAATTAACCTGAGCCAGACCACGGGCTTGGGTTTTAGGAGGCTAGGAAGGTCTCCTCTAGATGGTTCATAAACATGTTGGCATAGGAGGATGCCATGTGGGTGCCCATGGCTGTGCTGCAGAAGTGTTTGTAAACCTTACTTTCAAAAGGGAAGCAGTTGCGAGTTAGTAAGGTGTATGAGGTATAACATAGTGGGTTGAAGTCTGAAGGATGTTGGAAAAGGTAGTGTTCAATAGTGGTAAGATCATGTGTATGAGTGATGTTGACACTGCTGCATACTCGCCTTGAACATGCTACCAAAATCCACAAAGCCCCTACAATCCTGGACGCCCAATTGTAGCTGGTTGTTGTGCTCCCATTGAAAGAATTTCAGCCCTCATTGACCAACACCACCCACCACATGCCCCTTAATCTAGCCTCGCACATCAAAAACACTAACCACACATCCTACACCAACTCTCCACCATCACCACCCTTTACCTCCTCGATCACTGCTGATGGTCCTTCGCTGTACACCAACACCCCTCATGCCCACAATCTATCACTATTGAACACTACCTTTCTGAACATCCTTCAGACTCCAAACCCTTTACCTTATTCCTCATACACCTTACTAGCTTTATCCTAACTCTCTACTACTTCTTCTTTGAAGGGAAGGTATACAAACAAATTTTCTACACAGCCATGGTGCCTGCATGGCACCCTACTATGCCAACCAGTTTAGACCTTCTTGGCCTCCCAAAACACCAAACCCATAGTCTGGTTCAGGTTTGTATATGGCATCTTCATGAGCTGAACTCAGGTCCAAGACACCCTATCTTCATCCCTTCACAACCTCAACATTTTCTCCTGCTTCACATGATTCTCCACAACTCAGCAATGCCACCTTCCTGGACATTGACCTCCACCTCTTTGATGACTCCATCCACACTTCTGTCAACATTAAACCCGCCATCCACCAACAATTCCTGCATTTTACAGCTCTCGTCCCTTCCACAGCAAAAAATTCCTCTCATACAGCATGGGTACCTGAGTATGGCATATATGCAGTAAGTACGCTGAGGGTTTCACCAAGACCTTCACAGACAGGTACCAGCTGCCAAACCTAGTTCATAAACAGAGCTCCCATACCATTTCCCCACACACCCCAATCCTCCCATAACCACAAAGAAACACCTACAAAGGAGTGCCCCCTCCATCACCCAACACTACTCCAGACTGGAACAGCCAAACCACATCCTTCATGAGGGTTTTGATTACCTATCATCGGGCCCTGAAATGAAACACATCCTCCTATCCAAGATCCTTCCCACCACTCCTAAAGCAGTGTTCTGTCACCCATCCAACTTCCACAACATCCTGGTCCATCCCTATGCTACTCCAAAACGCAACCCTTTGCCACAGGGATCATATTTCCATGAGAGACCCAGGTGCTAGACCTGCCCAATCCACCCCCTCGACACTTATTCCAGTTTTGTTGTAGGCTTATCCTATCCCATCAGAGGCCAGGTCACCTGTGAGAGTAGCCACACCAGCTCCACTGCGATTATTGCACAGCTTATGACTACCAACCTCCCCCCATGAACCATGGACCTTGCTGTTGGTGGGGAGGCTTGCATTCCTCAACGATACAGATAGCCGTACCGTAGGTGCAACCACAACGGAGGGGTATCTGTTGAGAGGCCAGACAAACGTGTGGTTCCTGAAGAGGGGCAGCAGCCGTTTCAGTAGTTGCAGGGGCAACAGTCTGTATGACTGACTGATCTGGCCTTGTAACACTAACCAAAACAGCCTTGCTGTGCTGGTACTGCGAACGGCTGAAAGCAAGGGGAAACTACGGGTGTAATTTTTACCAAGGGCATCCAGCTTTACTGTATGGATAAATGATGACGACGTCATCTTGGGTAAAATATTCCGGAGGTAAAATAGTCCCCCATTCGGATCTCCGGGCGGGGACTACTCAAGAGGATGTTGTTATCAGGAAAAAGAAAACTGGCGTTCTATGGATCGGAGCGTGGAATGTCAGATCCCTAATTGGGCAGGTCGGTTAGAAAATTTAAAAAGGGAAATGGATAGGTTAAAGTTAGATATAGTGGGAATTAGTGAAGTTCAGTGGCAGGAGGAACAAGACTTCTGGTCAGGCGAATACAGGGTTATAAATACAAAATCAAATAGGGGTAATGCAGGAGTAGGTTTAATAATGAATAAAAAAAATAAGAGTGTGGGTAAGCTACTACAAACAGCATAGTGAACGTATTATAGTGGCCAAGATAGACACGAAGCCCATGCCTACTACAGTAGTACAAGTTTATATGCCAACTAGCTCTGCAGATGATGAAGAAATTGAAGAAATGTATGATGAGATAAAAGAAATTATTCAGGTAGTGAAGAGAGATGAAACTTTAATAGTCACGGGTGACTGGAATTCGACAGTAGGAAAAGGGAGAGAAGGAAACATAGTAGGTGAATATGGATTGGGGATATGAAATGAAAGAGGAAGCCCTCTGGTAGAATTTTGCACAGAGCATAACTTAATCATAGCTAACACTTGGTTCAAGAATCATAAACGAAGGTTGTATACATGGAAGAAACCTGAAGATACTAAAAGAGATGAGATAGATTATATAATGGTAAGACAGAGATATAGGAACCAGGTTTTAAATTGTAGGACATTTCCAGGGGCAGATGTGGACTCTGACCACAATCTATTGGTTGTGAACTGTAGATTAAAACTGAAGAAATTGAAAAAAGGTAGGAATTTAAGGAGATGGGACCTGGATAAACTGACTAAACCAGAGGTTGTACAGAGTTTCAGGGACAGCATAAGGGAACAATTAACAGGAATGGGGGAAAGAAATACAGTAGAAGACGAATGAGTAGCTCTGAGGGATGAAGTAGTGAAGGCAGCAGAGGATAAAGTAGGTAAAAAGACGAGGGCTAGTAGAAATCTTTGGGTAACAGAAGAAATATTGAATTTAATTGATGAAAGGAGAAAATATAAAAATGCAGTAAATGAAGCAGGCAATAAGGAAGGAGTATATAGAGGGTCTATACAATGGCGATGTACTTGAGGACAATATTATGGAAATGGAAGAGGATGTAGATGAAGATGAAATGGGAGATACGATACTGCGTGAAGAGTTTGACAGAGCACTGAAAGACCTGAGTCGAAACAGGGCCCCGGGAGTAGACAACATTCCATTAGAACTACTGACAGCCTTGGGAGAGCCAGTCCTGACAAAACACTACCATCTGGCGAGCAAGATGTACGAGACAGACGAAATACCCTCAGACTTCAAGAAGAATATAATAATTCCAATCCCAAAGAAAGCAGGTGTTGACAGATGTGCAAAATACTAACGTGAATTCTTTACAGATGAATGGAAAAACTGGTAGGAGCCGACCTCGGGGAAGATCAGTTTGGATTCCGTAGAAATGTTGGAACACGTGAGGCAATACTGACCTTACGACTTATCTTAGAAGAAAGATTAAGGAAAGGCAAACCTACATTTCTAGCATTTGTAGACTTAGAGGAAGCTTTTGACAATGTTGACTGGAATACTCTCTTTCAAATTCTAAAGGTGGCAGGGGTAAAATACAGGGAGCGAAAGGCTATTTACAATTTGTACAGAAAGCAGATGGCAGTTATAAGAGTTGAGGGGCATGAAAGGGAAGCAGTGGTTGGGAAGGGAGTGAGACAGGGTTGTAGCCTCTCCCCGATGCTGTTCAATCTGTATATTGAGCAAGCAGTAAAGGAAACAAAAGAAGAATTTGGAGTAGGTATTAAAATTCACGGAGAAGAAATAAAAACTTTGAGGTTTGCCGATGACATTGTAATTCTGTCAGAGACAGCAAAGGACTTGGAAGAGCAGTTGAACGGAATGGACAGTGTCTTGAAAGGAGGATATAAGATGAACATCAACAAAAGCAAAACAAGGATAATGGAATGTAGTCGAATTAATGCGGGTGATGCTGAGGGAATTAGATTAGGAAATGAGACACTTAAAGTAGTAAAGGAGTTTTGCTATTTGGGGAGCGAAATAAGTGATGATGGTCGAAGTAGAGACGATGTCAAATGTAGACTGGCAATGGCAAGGAAATCGTTTCTGAAGAAGAGAAATTTGTCAACATCGAGTATAGATTTAAGTGTCAGGAAGTCGTTTCTGAAAGTATTTGTATGGAGTGTAGCCATGTATGGAAGTGAAACATGGACGATAAATAGTTTGGACAAGAAGAGAATAGAAGCTTTCAAAATGTGGTGCTACAGAAGAATGTTGAAGATTAGGAGGGTAGATCACGTAACTAGTGAGGAGGTATTGAATAGGATTGGGGAGAAGAGAAGTTTGTGGCACAACTTGACTAGAAGAAGGGATCGGTTGGTTGGACATGTCCTGAGGCATCAAGAGATCACAAATTTAGCATTGGAGGGCAGCGTGGAGGGTCAAAATCGTAGAGGGAGACCAAGAGATGAATACACTAAGCACATTCAGAAGGATGTAGGTTGCAGTAGGTACTGGGAGATGAAGGAGCTTGCACAGGATAGATTAGCATGGCGAGCTGCATCAAACCAGTACCAGTCTCAGGACTGAAGACCACAACAACAACAACAACAACATGACTACCAACCAGCTGTCCATCAGGATAAATGGCCATTGCCAATCTGTGACCAAGAGCAGGCCATCTGGATCCTCCCCTTCACCACCAGCTTTCCTGAACTGTGTAGATGGGAGTTATCTTTACAACATATTCTGAATTCCCAAATTCATCCTGCCCTCAACCTATGATAACCTACATTCCTCAAACCCTCTAGCCAACAGTTTCCACCCCCCCCCCCCCCTCCGCCCCCCCTGTCCTATGAACTCTTGTATGCCTGTCTTTCCCCTTCCCGCTCTTCTCCTCCCTGTTTCACTCCCCTACCTACCTCCCAGTCCCACAGCCTGTCGATGCTGCACCTGTTGCCAATCTGCACGGTCTGTCAGACAGTGCTCTTCTCTTCCCTGACCCATATCCTGCTATCCTTTCCTGTTTCCTGCCCACTCCTGATGGTTGGTTCCATTCTACATGACATATGCAGTCTCATTCCTTTCATGATTCTCTCATTTTTCACTGTGGAGTTTCCTTCTGTCCTCAGTCCACTTTGTTCTTGGTTTCTGTGGGACTTCATTCTTCGACCTAACATTACATTTGTATATCTTGTCTCTGTATAAGTTTCTATCACGAATTTCCATTGGATGAATTTGAAATCTTTCTAGGTTATCCATGCTATTGTTGACTTGACCCCTTGTATGTATGAGAGAATTCGGTTTGTGTATCTTGCTGGTAGTAGCCTGCTGATGTGTCCATATAATTTTAACTTTATTTTTCTGACATCTGCTGCTAGGTTTGATATCTTCTCTGTTGTTTTCCCAGAGTGTAATCTGTGACCCTCTTCTGCCAGCTTTGGCCAAGAATTTTCCTCATGATTTTGCATTCTTCCTTCAGTATGCTTTCCATGTCACTTTTTGTATGGAGTATTAGTGTCTCACTTGCATACATTATTTCAGGCTTGATTATTTTGTTGTAATGTCTGATCTTCGTTTGAATGGACAGACATTTCTTAATACACTCCTGGAAATTGAAATAAGAACACCGTGAATTCATTGTCCCAGGAAGGGGAAACTTTATTGACACATTCCTGGGGACAGATACATCACATGATCACACTGACAGAACCACAGGCACATAGACACAGGCAACAGAGCATGCACAATGTCGGCACTAGTACAGTGTATATCCACCTTTCGCAGCAATGCAGGCTGCTATTCTCCCATGGAGACGATCGTAGAGATGCTGGATGTAGTCCTGTGGAACGGCTTGCCATGCCATTTCCACCTGGCGCCTCAGTTGGACCAGCGTTCGTGCTGGACGTGCAGACCGCGTGAGACGACGCTTCATCCAGTCCCAAACATGCTCAATGGGGGACAGATCCGGAGATCTTGCTGGCCAGGGTAGTTGACTTACACCTTCTAGAGCACGTTGGGTGGCACGGGATACGTGCGGACGTGCATTGTCCCGTTGGAACAGCAAGTTCCCTTGCCGGTCTAGGAATGGTAGAACGATGGGTTCGATGATGGTTTGGATGTACCGTGCACTATTCAGTGTCCCCTCGACGATCTCCAGTGGTGTACGGCCAGTGTAGGAGATCGCTCCCCACACCATGGTGCCGGGTGTTGGCCCTGTGTGCCTCGGTCGTATGCAGTCCTGATTGTGGCGCTCACCTGCACGACGCCAAACACGCATACGACCATCATTGGCACCAAGGCAGAAGCGACTCTCATCGCTGAAGACGACACGTCTCCATTCGTCCCTCCATTCACGCCTGTCGCGACACCACTGGAGGCGGGCTGCACGATGTTGGGGCGTGAGCGGAAGACGGCCTAACGGTGTGCGGGACCGTAGCCCAGCTTCATGGAGACGGTTGCGAATGGTCCTCGCCGATACCCCAGGAGCAACAGTGTCCCTAATTTGCTGGGAAGTGGCGGTGCGGTCCCCTACGGCACTGCGTAGGATCCTACGGTCTTGGCGTGCATCCGTGCGTCGCTGCGGTCCGGTCCCAGGTCGACGGGCACGTGCACCTTCCGCCGACCACTGGCGACAACATCGATGTACTGTGGAGACCTCACGCCCCACGTGTTGAGCAATTCGGCGGCACGTCCACCCGGCCTCCCGCATGCCCACTATACGCCCTCGCTCAAAGTCCGTCAACTGCACATACGGTTCACGTCCACGCTGTCGCGGCATGCTACCAGTGTTAAAGACTGCGATGGAGCTCCGTATGCCACGGCAAACTGGCTGACACTGACGGCGGCGGTGCACAAATGCTGCGCAGCTAGCGCCATTCGACGGCCAACACCGCGGTTCCTGGTGTGTCCGCTGTGCTGTGCGTGTGATCATTGCTTGTACAGCCCTCTCGCAGTGTCCGGAGAAAGTATGGAGGGTCTGACACACCGGTGTCAATGTGTTCTTTTTTCCATTTCCAGGAGTGTATATATGTGTTGTGTTCTGCCATAGCCTCTCTTCATTTTTTGTATCTGAGTCTTCTGTGAGACCTTTTCTCCTCCTACAGGTTTGAAGATTTCAGCTGTGTATTTAAAATATGTAACTCTATTTATCTTGCTGTATTATGTGTCTAATTTATGTACATTTAATTTTGAGCAGACAAAGTCACACTCCTGGAAAGAAATCTGCAGGCCAACTTTTTCTGCGCATTCTCATAGTATTTCTATTTGTTTGGTTGCTTTGTTATCTGGGAGTATGGTCAGGTCATCTGTGAAAACTAGTTTTGAGATTTCTATCCCATTCCGGTGTCATTATAGATGTGTTTGTTTCCATTGCCCTTGAATTTACAGTCCTTTTTCTCATTCCCTCATTACTTTGTCCAGAACTAGGTGAACAACGGTGGGGATAATCCATTGCCTTGTTGTACTTTGATCATGAAAGAGCCAAAGATGATGTCACCCATGAATTTAACGGTTGATGTGCCAGCCAATATCTGTTTGATTAGTCACAATGTTTGTGGGTAGAGTTCCTGTTTTTCTAAGATGCTGAATAAGGATTGTTGGTCAACAGAAGCATATGCTGTCTTGAAATCTATGGAAGTGTGAATGATTGGAGTGTTCCTGATAGCCTTGTATTTTAAAATTATTTTCAGACTGAAGATTTGTTCTGACATGAATGACTGGGGTGACTTGTAGCAGAGAGAGTCCTCTGTAATTCTTCACATTCACCCTCTCTCCTGGATATGCACACATTTCCAGTAATCAGAAAGTTTTTCTGTTTTCCAGATGGTTTTGATTATTTGTGTAAATTCCTGTAAAAACTTTGGTCTGAGGTTCTTTAGTAATTCTGTGATCTCCACTGGATGTCTTGTTGTTCCTTAATTTACGTATGTTTGTAGATCTCTTCACATGTTCCACATCCCCTCTGAAACCAAAGGACTAATTTCAGCCACATGTGGTACACACGTCTCCCTTACTCTCTGGTAAGAACCACTGTAGAGGAAAGAACATCTACCTATCAAAGGAGTGAGGACAGGTGTGTGCAACCAGCCAGTGCCACCCTGCCTCGGATGGGCTGGCTTGGTGTGGGCTCACAGATTACGCTGTTTTCCCAGGGCCTGCTTGGCCCTGGTGGCAAGCCGGGCTCCACTGTACCAGACTGACCCCACGGGCTACCGGGCTGACAATGGCACACGTATCGCAGTGCAGGCTGGACTCATTGACTCGCTAACCTATAGAACCATTGCCACTTGTCATCTTCAGATGGACTGATTTCTTCTGTGTGTTCTGCCTTGAACTGTCACTGACTTGGTCAAAATTAAGCAGAAATGCAAATTATTTATCGTGTCTTTCTTTCTTATAATAATGTATTATCATTCACCTTTTTGAAGCTCCTCATGAGAAAGAAGTTGTGCAATCCAACAAGTATTTCATTTTATTTGCTGTCCCAAGGTGAAGCATTTGCACCTAGCACAAGATGTGATTGCCTGATAAAAATAGATTTTCAAGATATCCAAAGAAATTGTTCAAAAAATAAAGTACCAATTGTTGCAAACATGTTTTACATGGGCTGGTTTATCAATGCAAGCTTGGATGGCAGAAACAAGTGAACATCTTGGACTTGTGATGTGAAACTGTTACATGGTCCAGCATTTGGTCCTCCTGTCATCGTCCCAGGAAGTTGGTGGAAATGGTATGCTCAGAGAAAACAATTTGTGTCAGTTGAAAAATCTGGTCGATAAAAAAAAAAAAAAAGAACAGCTACCATTACAGTTTCATATGTACAGTCAAACCTCAATATATCGAATGTCTAAAGAAGACAAAATTCATTCAATATATCGAAGGTCTCATATAACGAGATTTCTGAAAATAAATAAATAGTTGTATTACTGTACTGTGATTTTTTTGTGTTTGTGTGTACTATACGCCTAAGTTTAGTTTTGGTAATATAAAAAAGAAATCAAGATAAATTGTTATGTATATTGTTTTATTTCTTCTGAAGTAGTAAACAATTTATAAGTTCAAAATAAAACACTGTCATCATAAAAAAAAATTTAATTCAGTAAATGAATATGCAGTGCATACATAAAAGTTTCCAGAAATCATTGGTTTTAAAAGTAATTCATAGTGTTGGCTTACTTTAAACTTTTGATCACCTGTGAGTCAATTTTGTTGTCTCTGATTACAATGGCCGGGAACACATTGCCTCTATCTCCACACACTTCTCCACATATGCTCAGATTGTGTCGAGATCCACTTTGGCCTGCCTGGCCATCACTGGTGGTGCTTCTTTGACATCAATCTTGACCTCCCCCTTCTCCTCTCCCCCTTCCTCCTTGTCATTATTGCCGCCGCCTTTTTCGTTTGCTGTCTTCATGGAGTCAGCAATCTCAGCTTCTGATAGTGGTCCTGCTACTGCAACATTGTTGTCCACATCCACAAAATCTTCAAAAAAAAATGTGAGTGATGTTAAAGTGAGTCACCATTTTCATTCATTCAGCTCACAGATACTGATGGTGGGTGCATCCTGCATGTACTGTACAAATAAAAACTTTAATCAAAATTCCCATAAACCAGTGTCAGAATCAAACTAAGATTTTATAATCTTATCTATTAAACCCACCAGCTGCTCAGATCCATCTGTTGTCAAAAATCCTCATGTTCAGAAACAATTTAGAACTGTTTCCTCCTTCATGTTTCTCCATGCTTTATCCAGCATTCTCATAGCTTCTAAAACACTGATTGTAGGGTTGTCATCATCAATATTCTGGACTGTCATTTGGACCACTTCATACTGGTACTGTAGTTTTCTTTGGCATTTTTGATTATTCCTTGAGGTAAGAGCTGCAATTCTGGTGTAATACTAGGTGGTAAAAATTGTACTGTCGGCAGTTTTAATGGAGGGATAGCATTGTGTGCACTGCAGCTGTCCACAGTCAACACAACTTTTTGGTTTTCACAAGTCATATTCCTATCAAAATCCTTTAACCAGTTGGGGAAAACACTTCTGAAGTCATCCATGCTTTCTGGCTGCAGTGTATTCCAGTGTATTCCCACAACTACCCTCCCGACCTGGTACAGAAGCAAATAACCAGAGCCACTTCCTCATCCCCTCAAACCCAGAACCTCCCACAGAAGAACCCCAAAAGTGCCCCACTTGTGACAGGATACTTTCTGGGACTGGATCAGACTCTGAATGTGGCTCTCCAGCAGGGATACGACTTCCTCAAATCCTGCCCTGAAATGAGATCCATCCTTCATGAAATCCTCCCCACTCCACCAAGAGTGTCTTTCCGCCGTCCACCTAACCTTCATAACCTCTTGGTTCATCCCTATGAAATCCCCAAACCACCTTCCCTACCCTCTGGCTCCTACCCTTGTAACCACCCCCGGTGTAAAACCTGTCCCATGCACCCTCCCACCACCACCACCTACTCCAATCCTGTAACCCGGAAGGTGTACACGATCAAAGGCAGAGCCATGTGTGAAAGCACGCACGTGATTTACCAACTGACCTGCCTACACTGTGAAGCTTTCTATGTGGGAATGACCAGCAACAAACTGTCCATTCACATGAATGGACGCAGGCAGACAGTGTTTGTTGGTAATGAGGATCACCCTGTGGCTAAACATGCCTTGGTGCACAGCCAGCACATCTTGGCACAGTGTTACACTGTCCGGGTTATCTGGATACTTCCCACTAACACCAACCTATCAGAACTCCAGAGATAGGAACTTGCCCTTCAATATATCCTCTCTTCTCGTTACCCACCAGGCCTCAACCTCTGCTAATTTCAAGTTGCTGCCGCTCATACCTCACCTGTCATTCAACAACATCTTTGCCTCTGTACTTCCACCTCGACTGACATCTCTACTCAAACTCTTTGCCTTTACACATGTCTGCTTGTGTCTGTATATGTGCGGATGGATATGTGTGTGTGCGCGAGTGTATACCTGTCCTTTTTTCCCCCTAAGGTAAGTCTTTCCACTCCCGCGATTGGAATGACTCCTTACCCTCTCCCTTAAAACCCACATCCTTTCGTCTTTCCCTCTTCTTCCCTCTTTCCTGATGAAGCAACCGTTGGTTGCGAAAGCTTGAATTTTGTTTGTGTGTTTGTGTTTGTTTGTGTGTCTATCAACATACCAATGCTTTCGTTTGGTAAGTTACATCATCTTTGTTTTTAGATATATTTTTCCCACGTGGAATGTTTCGTATATGTGTGGATGGATATGTGTGCTAGTGTATACCTGTCCTTTTTTTCCCCCTAAGGTAAGTCTTTCCGCTCCCGGGATTGGAGTGACTCCTTACCCTATCCCTTAAAACCCACATCCTTTCGTCTTTCCCTCTCCTCCCTCTTTCCTGATGAAGCAACCGTGGGTTGCGAAAGCTTGAAATTTGTGTGTGTGTTTTTGTGTTTTTTATTGTTTCTATCTACCAGTGCTTTCTCGTTTGGAAAGTCACAGCATCTTTTTTAATATATAATGCTGCCTCAAATTGCACCTGCACAGAGGGTGTGGAAACTGCAATGTGATGCAGATCTAGCTGACCCGCATCAATGCAGGGAGAGGTAGGTCTGGGATTTCCGTTTGTGCAAATTTCAATATACAGGGTTACCATACAAAGACTTTGATACATACAGATGACTTCAACATAAAGAGTTTTTGTCAACTGAACTTTGATACATAGAAGTGAAATCTGCACTTCTCAGGCCTTCCAAAAACTTCGATATAATGATGTGTTATCACAAAATATCAAGGTTTTGGGCTTCCAAGGGAAAGGAATGGGGAAAATATTTGATATAGACAGGCCTTCGATATATCTAGGTTTGACAGTAGTATTACTGAACAAAGGGAACTGATGTTCATTACATATTTTTAATTAATATTGTCTGAGTTGGCCTGTTTGAGATAGATGTGATATATAGAGCTACAATAGCTAGTGGTGATGTAGGAACACTTTGAACTCCCTTCTATAACAAATAAAAGAATGAGCAGTTGCTCACTATCTGGTTGGGTAATGTGTGAAAATGTAGATATTCAAAGGAAATAAATACATGAGAAAAAACCTCATGAGGTAGAGGTGTTTTCAGACTGGAATAAAGTCTCCAGCCTTTGAAAGCTTCCACAATTGAAAGTTTGTGATTTTATCCAAATTTGACACAGCAAGTTAACCAAATATTTTTCACCTCAGCACACCATTGCGAAAGACTTCATAGACATACAGAGACATTTTTATGAGTGAAAAGTGGTGGTATCAAACAGTAATCCTTTTGGCTTTATTATTCTGATGATGTGACTAGATTTGGTGATTGGAGGCCAATATTAGGGTATAAAATATTGACTTTGCTGGTGTGCTTCTATCGTTCTGATTTCTTTGCATAATTTTAATTTCTTCTTCTACTGAGCGAGGTGGTGTAGTGGTTAGGCCACTGGACTTGCGTTCAGGAGGATGATGTCTCAAACTTGCGTCCAGCCATCCAGGTTTAGGATTTCTGTGATTTCTGTAAACCGCTTCAAGCAAATGCTGGGATGGTTACTTTGAAAGGGCACGTCTGATTTATTTCCACATCCTTGACATGATCCAGTCTCCATTTGCAAAATATTGCATGAACTGTCAATGTCTTGAATGCTGCCCGTTTCTGACTGTAGGTCATTAATAGTGGTTTCTGTTAACAGCTGATGGTCAAATGCATTTGTGTAAGGCACAAACACTCTCGTCAAGGTTTCATTTTTGCCAGGCACTCAGTCTATGACACAAAAACTAAAACTGTCTCACTGTACGTCACAGCAATGGAACTGACAGCATCATCATCAATGATAGTCTCCTTTTTTGCAACACACTGTATGTTCAAAGACTGCTTCATCAGAATGACAACACAATGTTAACATAAGTAAGTCCTTTTGGTTTATGTAGTTTGTCTTCTCAAGTCAGTATGTTATACACAGAAGAAGTCAAACATTGTGGACGATCATAATCTAAGGAATTCATTGACTTTGTGCAGCAAGAGAGAGAGCAAGAACAAGACATTAATTCCTTGACAATGCAGTGAAAATGATGCTGAGACACAGTGGAATATAGTCAGGGCCATTTCTACGATTTGGCAAAACTAGATGGCCACCTCGGCCGGCAAAATTTTAGGGGCAGCACAGCGTGGAAAAAGTTATTTACAAATCAAAAAGCAAGCAAATTGAGAAAATGAGAAGAAAAATGAAAAAGATGAAAAATTGAAACACCAAATTCTTTTCAAAAGCATCTGGAACAGTCACTTAATAAGTCTTTACTTACTCTGATGACAGTAAACACATTGCCTCTACTTACCTCGAAACTAAAGCACCCAATACTGAGTATAAAATGGAAACAAACATGACCTTGCCTTATCTCGGTCGAGTGCTGGAGCGGGCACATGCATTGGCTTGTGATCATATTGCAGCTTGATACCATATCTCCCTCAGTCCCTCTTTTTGTTTTTATCTCTGAAGACCATTTGTCAAGCATCAGTTGTATTGAGTAGATTTGTTGATGTTTCCAGTTCCACTATTATTTCCTGTGGATAACTGATCACATCTTCAGAAGCTAGGTTTTGTACTTCTCTTTCAACATATCTAAAAGGAGCAAAAGGTAAGTTCAGTTCATCATAACTATTGGTGTTTGTCTGCAACTGTGCCTCTAAGTGTCTGAGACTCGTAGCATGAGAAAAGAACTACATTGAGAAAAGACAAACAAATTAACTGTCTTTTCTTAAAATTTGATGTGTATGTAAATAATAACGAAGAAGTGTGTCATGACTTGTTTATCGATGGGACATAAATGTAGAAATTGTGTGCCTTGGGCTTGCAAGCTGTTGTCTCAATATAATTTGCCCATTAGTGCATACTGCAATCTCTGTGTTACATATTGTACTTTGCTAATGGTTGCATTTACACAAGTAATGTGCAAAAGAACTTTTTCTGCTTTAAAGTGTATAGAGACTAGGCTTTGTCCACTGTTAGGACAAGAAGTCTTAGAAGCATTCCTAATCTTGAACATCGAAACAAATATTATTAATAACACTGATGTGTTTAACAACAAAGTCATAAATGAGTTCACTGTGTCTTCCAAAAGTTTGGCAAAGTTGTTGACTGATTAGTAAGGTTCCAATAAAATGCACCAGGTGTGACAACATAGTAAAAACACGTTCTGTTTATTTTATAATCATTAAATTACAGTTTACATTACAATTTTAATTGAACTGTTAACTGTATTAAAATATAAATATCAGAATGTGTAAGAACTTTTTACTGCATTTGACCTGAGCCCTAAAGGCATACCTCTTTCTCATTGAACAATTACTATTTTGGAATGTGCTAAAAGTAAGAACACCATTTTGAAATTTTAAAAAATTGTTGCCTTCGGTTGCCCGGGATGACAATACCTGCTCCCAGCCTCCTTGTACAATTAATACTTTCTGCGAGCCCCCTGGCATCAATATGCCACCAGCACTCCTTGTACCAAGTCTGACCCTAATTGTTTCCATTAATGTTACTGGCTTCTTACATTATTTAGTAATTTATTACAAATTTCTAATGAAATAAACAGAATTATTCGATATAATATTCTGATTTATTATTGTCCTATATATTTTCAGGTGGAAAGGATGAAAAATGATACACAGGAAAAAACTCTCAGGTGCTCAGTACAGAAAAATAAAAGCAGATAGAGAAATAGAACTGTACAAATTGAAGGGGTCTTTTGAAAAATTCCTGCATCCTCTATAGTCCTGCAGTGCTGCAGCATCAACTTCAACCAGACAAAAAGATGATAACACAGGTATACCAGAAATGGACACAGAAATTAACAGATAAGAGCAAGAAGAGCGCATTGTAGTGGATACTGCTAAGTATAGCCTTGAATATGAAGACAGTGATCTAAGTAAATACCTGAAAATAACTAAAGAAAGCATTAAAATAGATCACTCAGATCCTGCTTAGACTTACCAGTAGGTGAAGAAAAAAACTTTTTTGGCTGAAAATGGCCAAAACAAGTGAACCACAAATTCCCTTTATCTAAGAAAACAGGAAGGTTTCACTTGTACAATATACGACAGCCAAAGGAAGAAGTAGTTTACTGTGAATACCTCCAATATCCTGTGTCAGCCAATAAAGTTTTCTGTTTTTGCTACAATGTATTTCATAGAATTTCGAGTACAAGTATAAATCTCACTCAGAATGGATGAAATGATAGGCATAACAAATCAGTGATTCAAGTTGCATATGAAAACAGTGTCAAACATAGCAGCAGCCTCCATATCTCTAAGGGCTCATATACAAGACATAACTATAGACAGTATTAATACAAAAAAGCCTGACTAAAATGAAACGTACTGGCATCAGAGCTTATGTGTGTAATATCTATCATAAAAGTTTCTGGTGCACAAATTTTGGCCTCCCACGGCAACAATGATAAACTGCATGTCCACGACAATGGCAATTTTCTTAAAACTGTGGAACTTCTCACCTTGTTTGATCCTGTTATTAATGAACATTTTGGAGGGTTCAAAACAAGGATAGAAGACATGCTCACAATTTAGGCAATATTATTCAAAACGAACTGATTAAAGTGTTCTCAAAGACAAAATAACTTCATTGGCAAAAAATGCAAAGTATTTTACATTCATTCTTACTCGCAACCACATATCAGCCACACAGAACAAGTGACCAGGATCATAAGATTTGTGGACATCATGCTGTCTTCAGGAACAGCCATTTCAGTCTTCTGGTGAAGGATTCTAAGAAAGTAACCTCATTCGAATAAAGGGGCAGTTTTTGGGATTCATACAAGTAACTGAAACCACTGGTAAATTGATGAGTCTTGTTCTGATCAATCAGCTACAAAGCTTGTCATTATCAACTGATGACCTATGAGGTCAGGGCTATGATATGTGGTAGCAGCATGAAGGACAAGGAATTTGGTCTCCAGAGGTAAACTCTGGATATTAATCACTGTAGCTTCTATGTCCCTTGCAGCTCCCACACACAGAATATCGTGCTCAATGATGCTGCTTTGTGTTGCATAGAGGCAACAGGCTTTTTTGATGCCATACACGACTAAGTATTCTCTGCTGCCCTGCCACATTGATGGGATGTACTGCAACATCATGAGTGATACTCAGTGCTCAAGCAGGATCAAAGCCTTGACACCCATCAGGGGACAAGTTACCACATACGTACAATGCATTGTTTGAATTTTCTGAAGAGTCAACTCTCAAAGGGTCTTCTGGTACCATAACTAAAGGTAGAAGCTGAAGTTGTTCTAAACAGCATATCTTCATTTTAAAAAAATTTACTCACCAAGCGGTGGCAGGGGAACACACACACAAAAGTCTTGAACTTTCATATGCTTTTGGAGCCAGGGGCTCCTTCTTCTAGCAGAAGAGTTGAAGGGGTAGGAAGAGGGGTGAAGGGAGAGGACTGGAGAGGTTTAGGGAAAGGGGTACAGTTTAGAAAAGTCGCCTAGAACCCCAGGTGAGGGGAGATTTACCAGATGGGATAAGAAGGGAAGACTGATTTTTGTTGGGGACTGCACTGGACGAGATTTGAAATACCGAGCGCTTAAGGTGGAAGACAGGGTAACATGCAAGAGACAGATTACTACTAAAACATCATGCATGAGTTAATAAGAGTGAAAAGCTAAGTGCATTGTTTCTAACAGAGACACAAAGAGGACAGCAAAAAATAGACATGTCAGAAAATGAAAGATGTAGAAAACTGAAATGGAGTGAAGAAAGGAGTAGTTACTGTGAATAAATGCTGAGACATAAATTAAGGCCAGTTGGCTGGCAAGAACTGAGGACATGTTGTAGTGCTACTTCCCACCTGCAGAGTTCTGAGAAACTGGTGTCTGGGGGAAGAATCCGGATGGTGTGTGTGGTGAAACAGGCACCAACATCATGACTGTCATGTTGCACAGAATGCCCTGCAACAGGATATTGTGTGTTGCCTGTATACACCCTCTGCCTCTACCCATTCATCCTGACTGATAACTGGGTGGCGGTCATGCCAATGTAAAATCCTGAACAGTGTTTACATAACACGTGGTATATGGCGTGTGACATTTCACAGGTGGCTCTCCCTTTGAGAGTATATATTTTGCCAGTTACAGGGCTGGAATAGGTGGTGGTAGGAGGGTGCATAGGGCAAGTCTTGGGATGGACACAGAGGTAAGAGCCATAAGGTAGGGAGATGGGTGAAGAAAGAGTATAGGATCTGACAAGGATATTGCGGAGATTGGGAGGGCAACGAATAGCTATTCTAGGTGTTGTGGGCAAAATCTCAGACAGAATGGATCTCATTTCAGGGCATGATTTTAGGAAGTCATGACCTTGTTGAAGTAGCTGATTGATACATTCAAGACCAGGATAATACTGGGTGACAAGAAGTGTGCTCCGATGTAGTTTTTTTGGGAGGGATCAGCAGTACCAGGATCGGATGTGATGGCCCAGGAAATCTGCTTTTGGACTAGGCTGCTGGGATAATTATGCCCAGTGAAGGCTAAAGTGAGAGTGGTGATGTATTGCTGCAAAGAGTCTGCATCTGAACAAATAGGTTTGCCTTGAATGCCAAGGTTGTATAGGAGGGGACATTTGAGGTGGAAAGGATGGCAACTGTAAAAATGTAAGTACTGTTGTTTGTTAGTGGATTTGATGAGTGGACAGAAATGTGTTGCTGGCCTTCAGTGAAGATGAGATCAACACTGAGGAAAGGGGCATGCAATTTGGAATAGGACCAGGTGAAATTTAATTGGGCAAAGGCATTTAGAGGTTCCAATATTTTAACAGAGCATACTCACCATGGGTCCATAGGGCAAAGATGTTATCAATGTATCTAAACCAAACCAGGGGCTGGAGACTTATGGATCCCAGGAAAGCACCCTCCAAGCGTCCCATGGAAAGGTTGGCATAGGAAGGAGCCATCCTGGTTCCCACGGCCAGGGTTAACTGGGCCACTTTCAATACAACAGCAGGCTACACTGGAGGAAAGTTACAAATTTCAGCAGCCCATGTAGCGTGGTTCCAAGCAGACAGTGCAAATATGTCTAAGAAAGTAAAGGCTGTGGGAGCAGACCAGACAGGTATAGCACAGAAGGTAAGAGTTGAGAAGGACAAGACCTTCACTTTGCACAGTGAAATTACTCCAGAGTATGCAGAGAAGAGGCAGCATGACAGGTATGATGGGTTGAAAACAGGCACCTGTATGATCATCTGCGGATAAGTTATGACAGGTTTGTGCAGTTTACTACGAGACTAAAAAAGAAAAATGCTTGCATGGAAGCAGAAAGTATGGGACAAGAAGTTAATGGTGTAAGTTTAAGTGATACACACAGCACTAATGTTGCAGCATTTAAGGAGAGTAATATAGAATTATTAGCTCCAATATATTGTGGAAAAGCTGAGTCTAAATTAGTTGCAGTGCAAGTCTGAATTAGTTGAAGTGCCAAACAGAGTAAGTGTGTGCTGTACCAAAGTAAATAAGTTTGTGGATAGCAACATGGATGATTTACATGCAGTTGTATTTACCCACTGTGTGATGAGTGTGACGTATGGTGGCCTTGGAGCCTGTTCCAGACATTTGGGGAAGTAAATGTGCCACTGATTTTTGTCTTGGTTGGTTGGTTTGTTTGGGGGAGGGGACCAAACAGCAAGGTCATTGGTCCCAACGGACTAGGGAAGTATGGGGAAGGAAATAGGCCGTACCCTTTCAAAGGAACCATCCCAACATTTGACTGAAGTGATTTGGGAAAATCATGGAAAACCTAGATCAGGATAGCCAGACACGGATTTGAACTGTCATTCTCCTGAATGTGAGTCCAGTGAGCCAACCACTGTGCCACCTCACTCAGTGATTTTTGTCATGCAAAGTGACACTGCAGTTGTAGATACTATGAGGGATGCACAGAAAGCTACTGATGATGTTAGTTATGCTAGGAATGAGGAAGTGGTACTGGCACATTATTTCCATCGGCTGCAGATTTGTCATCTCCTCAGAAGTGCGGGGCAGGCAGGATTGGGAAAGGGGGGGGGGGGGGGGGGGGGGAGGATGAGAAGAAAGTGGAAACATGTTTGTAAGGCTAATAATCAAACTGACAAGACTGAATTATTTTATGAGTGTGTACATAAGGGTCAGAAGGTGCATAAAGTTGATGATACTTGCAGTGAAATAGGTACTGAGGTTAAAAAAAAAGTTACATCACAGTTCTTCGGCAGCGCACTGTCGGATTCAGGGAACATTGGTTCAGCTGAAGGAGTCTACTACCAGTGATACACTGTCACAAGTTCTTCCATCACAACAGTACAACTAAACTGCAAACAAAATTGTTAAGATTTAATTCATGTGACAAAATGACAAAGGGCACAAGGAAGTTGTTTTTGGTGTGTGGAGGGATAAGAAAGAATAGCAGTGCAAGTAATCAGTCTTTAATTAGCTTTGAAGTAATGGTAGTAAGTGCAGCTTCTGACCAGTATAGTTTTTGTGGTAGTATCTTGCATGGATATTGTGAGAGCTAACCATTACATATGTATTTTCTAGGAAAACATAAAGTAAATTTTTGTTGCAAAGACAAAATTCCAGATGATGATAGAAAGCAGAGAGTTAAGAAAACAGTTGATAAACAAGGAGAAATTCCAAGCATGAGAAATTAACCAAATGGTACCATCTGATGTTAACTGATCAAGGAATTTGTTAAGATGGGAGAATCTCATAATTTTATTTTACCTTTTATGTAATTATACAAAATAGCATTTACATCAAGGAACAGTTAATGAACCATGCTGTATACATTAAATTAGAATAAGGAGAAGAGGGGAATCCTTTACTTTTTATGTCAACTTATAAAACATGTGTTAAGATATTTTTTGTCCAGAAATCTAAACAGGGAAAAATCTGGAGACCAGATTTTTTTAATGGAGGGAAGAATATTGTACTACACTTCTGCAGGGGTGATCAACTGTCTATGGAAATCAGCAGAATGACATCATACAGCAGGAAGTAATCATCTACCCAAAGTCCAGATACCATTATTCAAGAAGGTGTATTCAGAGTACAAAAGCACTTATTTGGGATGCTGACATTGTGGAAAATGCCAACCTATGCCTGAGAAGGCAAAGTTGAGACATCTTACAGTTCCAGCAGGGCTCCGGAGGAATTGAACAAACAAGAAATTAAGAGAAAATGGTGCCATCGTTGTCAAAAGGGAATACTCTGCTGCTCCAGCATGCTACAAGTGCCGCTGTTGGAGGAATACTAACCGGCCAGTTCACGTACGTACTCCCCGAGATTTGACTCTCACTCTCAGCCTCAAGTGCTCAATGACATTCTCGTACATAACAATAGTGATGCTGAATGTGACAATCTAAGCCAGCTGTTAACTTCAAGATGGGACCACTGCAGTACTGACGAAGCAGCCAGCCACATTCGACGGAGTCTGACTCCAGTAGCTGCAGGTGTGTGCTGAGCTGGCATTTGTATGTAGACTTCGCTCTGCTGGGGGCACCTCCCCAGTGGGTCGAGTATTCGAGTCTGGGCTACGGGCTGCCTGGCTACGCTGCTGCTGATCGCCAGTCTCTGTAGGTGACCATTGTTGCTGGCCACTGCCTAGTGTGGGCATACACTTTTAAACACAAACATACTGGAACTACAGTTTAAACACTGTCTTTTCTTGCATTGTACGCAGTGACCACGAGGCATCCAAGGTGCCAGGAGATGTGCCTGTCACACATCGCCGGCAGCAGGTGGCCATTGTCAGCCTTCTATGGCCTCACTGATGTTGATGCCCATGGCTGCCACACTGTTTCATCATAAGAATAAACCTGATGCAAACGACATCTCATGTATTCTTCCACATTTGCTGGAATCTAATTGGATTTCATTTCACGTGGAGTGGAAGCCACGCTGTCTCGCGCAGAGTCAAGTATGGTAATAGGGATATAGTTTATGCTGTGCATTATGTACACATCAACTGAGTGATAATATGGGACTCAGTTTTACCTGTGTATTTAACTTGAACAGAACTGGCCAGCCAGCTAGTTCAACTAACCTGCACTGATGTGAGCTGTTGCAATTAAGACGTAAAAAGAGACAAGCAGTGAAACAATAAAGCTTCAAATGTCATTTAATTTTTAAAGAGAATGAAATAATATCTGACAAAACTCTGGTAACACCGCACACTTCTTGGGGGACCACACAGAATGTGTAACACGATCTCGTAATTACAATCAAGAGTGACAAAAATGTCTAGAAATATCACTTAAACATAGAATTGATAAAAAAATCTACTCACCAAGTGGTGGCAATAGAACAGGCACATAAATGGTATTATGTATGCAAGCTTTTGGCACCATAGCTCCTTCTTCTGGCAAGAGACCAGACGGTGAGTCTATCCTGACCCAGGGTTCTGGGTGACTTTTCCAAACTCCACCCCTTTTCCTAAACCTTACCAGTCCTTTTCCGTCATTCCTCTTCCTTCTCCCTTCAACCCCTCTGCCAGAATAAGCAGCTTGCAGTTGTAATGCCTTTTATATGTGTTTTCTCCTGCCACTGCTAGTTGGGTATATTTTTTTATATATCCAATTACATTATAATTTCAAAAACTGATTATCTTTGTTGATATAACTTAGACACAGGGTAATTTTTCTGAGCAAGCTACGTGTGACACAAAATCATATTTCACGGATTTCACCATAAAGTTAAAGATTGAAACCACTGAAGGTATTACTTAAGTCAGTCATCTGGTAATCTCTTAACTCCTTCCATATTGTTCCGGCGTAACATCAAGTGCCGGCATGCCGATCAATAACGGAAGAGGAGAGAGGGCTGTGAGACGACATTAGCCAACAGTACGCTGACAGACCCCTCTCTAGGACTACACCAAGACAGGAGTGGCCTTTACACGAAGAGAATATAAGTGCCGCACCACCTGACCGCAGCCCGAGTTGAAGATGAGCTGTCCTACAAACACTACGGCAGTGGCTTATGAACTGTATTGTTTTCGTTGTATTGGAATTGTATATCCTGAAGAACATTGATTATAAGCATGTCGCCATTTGCTTGCAACACACCTTTGTGAATATGCAAAGTTAAGTATTATCATTTATCTTACTGTAATAAACTTTATTAATATGATTTGGTTGAATTGTTGTCTAGCGATCTGAGGAAGCAGGTTTCCTACTCACCCTATATTAGATGAGTGGGTGGAACACAACATATATCTGAACCCAAGAAATACATTTCAGTACTGCGACTGTCATCTGCTACACTGATAACGTGTTGACCAATAACAGAATATGTGAAGCCAACAAGGTTCACATTTTCTCATTTTCTTTTATGAAGTGCCATTCTGTATCCCACCAGCATTCAGCAGTGACATGTGACAAAACTTTGTGCATTAGTTTCAGCATATCACACAACTTAAATGTCTTGTTATTTCTCGTGACAAAACCCTTAACTTGGTTCCGGATCAGTTCTGTTGGATTTATTTTGTAATGGTACAAATGAAACAGTACAAATGCAGCTTTTGTAGGGTGTGCTGCGAAAGTTGTTTTTCATGTTTCTACTATGCTTATCACTCTGGCTCATGCGAGACCACATTTGTGGTATGAAGCAGTGGGCTTAGTCCAAATAAAGAGTATTTGATTTTTGATTTTTGTTCCAAAAATTAGTTTGTTGGGTTTTCTTAATTTAAACAACCTTTATTAACAATATTTTGTAAAATATCAATTATTCAGAATTTATATTTTCAATTAAACTGAAACTTTGCATGAAATACGTAATGAGAAACAAGAAGGCATGCGTGCTTTGCAAAAAGTGATGATTATGTATGTCATTTAGCGTAAATTTTATAAATTTTGAATTTAAAAGATATAAGAGTTCCAAATTAAATGAAAAAGAAAGACCAAAGTGACATTTGAGTCATGGGTCGATGGACTATGTGAGATAATCATTCTAAGATGCATTGACCTATACACCCTATTTTAGAAAACATGCTGATTGTAGAAAATACAGTTCCTTGAAAAACTTCACAGCTGATACAATGGGAGGTAGGTCACTGGATTGTGTTCATGCACTTATCTCCTTCATAGATCTGCAAATTGAAGAGCAAGCAGATGATTCTCCACTCTCGCTACCCCACTATGTCACAAGAAGCAACTACAGGATGCCCCACTAAGTGATGTCGACCCTCCACAATGATTCTTATGAATCACTGTCAATGCAGTGCGCAGACATGCCCAAGGAGTGTTTACTTTGCACAAAATGTGTTAACACTACATGCAGATGCGAGTTACTAGTAACACACAAGAACTGCTAATGGAAGAATCTACGTAAATCTCTGCACACTTTTCTACACTCTACACTACTAGATGGAAAATTGATCCTGGCAACCTGTACGACATCTGTATCATTCTTCCACAAAAGGCAAATCCCCCCCCAACACCACAGGTGGCAGACAGCCTGTACCTCCCCAGTTCTCTTAAGGGAGCAGACAAAATAACTTCACTGGGCTCTTGTCTAACTAGGGTAGTTATTTTCAGTTTACTAAGTGAGTACTTATTTGCAGTTGTTAAGTGAGCTATGCTGTAAAGAAGCTCAGTGGTTTGAGCTGTCAATTGTCTAACACAATGAAGAGCCTCCCCCAAGTGTAACACGCTGTCAAAATGTATTCAACAATGTCAGTTTCATTGTATCTGCTATCACTGTCAAAAATACTTTTCACAGCAATGCATCCCTGCATAACAGAGGTGGACACCTAAGTTCTATAGAAGAGGAGGAGGAGGAGGAGGAGGAGGAGGAGATTAGTGTTTAACGTCCCATCGACAACGAGGTCATTAGAGACGGAGCACAAGCTCGGGTTAGGGAAGGATGGGGAAGGAAATCGGGCGTACCCTTTCAAAGGAACCATCCCGGCATTTGCCTGAAGTGATATAGGGAAATCACGGAAAACCTAAATCAGGATGGCCGTAAGTTCTATAGAACTTCAGGTACGAGGGGTGTTTGAAAAGTCCATGCAAAGTCCGAGAGATGGCACCACTGGCACGTACCGAGGTCATGTTTAGTTAGTAGCATCTTTGAAAGGGACGCACACCAAGTTTCAGCCATATTGATCTATTTCTTTGTGTTTGGCATTCGTGTGAATCAAGGAAGTCGAGTGATTGTCAAAAAATGGACGAAAAATAATTTCGTGTGGTGATTAAACATTACTTTATGAAAGGCAAAACACCTCAGGAGACTAAAGAAAAGCTTGATAAACTTTACGGTGACTCTGCACCTTCTATTAGAACGGTTTATAAATGGTTTCAAAATTTTTGGAGTGGCCATGTGGGCACAAGTGATGCTGAACGTTCTGGACACCTTGTGGAGGTTACGACTCCAGAAATCATTGATAAAATCCATGACTGGTGATGGATGACAAAAGAGTTAAGGTGCCCGAGATTGCTAGTACTGTGGGCATCTCGAATGAATGGGTACATAATATTTTGCATAAACATTTGGACATGAGAAAGCTATCCGCAAGATGGGTTGTGCAATTGCTCACGCTTGACCAAAAACGGAATTGTGTGAAGTCTTACAAGGATGGTTTGCAGATGTTCAGGAAGAATCCGTGTGACTTTAAGCATTGTTTCGTCACTTTGAATGAAACATGGATAAATTACTATACTCCTGAGACCAAACAACAATCTAAACAATGGGTTACCAAGGGAGAATCTGCATCAAAAAGGGCGAAGACCATTCCTTCAGCTGGAAAGGTTATGGCGACTGTCTTTTGGGATTCGCATGGGATAATTCTCATCAACTATTTGAAAACAGGTAAAACTATTATAGGTGAATATTATTCATCATTATTGGACCATTTGAATATCGAGCTGCAAGAAAAATGCCGATGATTGGACCGCAAAAAAGTCCTTTTCCATCATGACAATGCACCAGCACACACCTCAGCAGTTGTGGTTGCAAAATTAATGGAAATAGGATTCCAACTCATTTCACATCCCCCCTATTCTCCAGACTTGGCTCCCTCGGACTATTATTTGTTCCCCAATTTGAAGAAATTACTGGCAGGACAAAGATTTTATTCGAACGAGGAGGTGACTGCAGCAACTAATAGCTATTTTACAGACTTGGACAGTTCCTATTACTCGGAAGGGATCAACAAATTAGAACAGCATTGGACGAACTGTATAAGTCTAAAAGGAGACTATGTCCAAAAATAAAAAAGGTTTAGCCCAAACATCTAAGTAGTTTTTATTTTTGCACAGACTTTTCAAACAACCCTCGTATTTCAACATAAATCAAGCACTGCATATAAGCGGATTTTAGACTTAAACATCATCATTCCCATTCCATTCTATGTTGGGAGACACACTGTGCATGTATCATAAGTGGCTCCACTCAGTGAAGCCAACTCTACAAGTGCCAGCATTTCCTGAATGTAAGAGATTTATGTAGTTTACCAGTGAGAGAAGTGTAGTAACTTTCCGGCCATTCATTACTTCACCACCAAGTGACTACAACACAATTACATGGAAATAACGTTGATCATGTTTAGCTTACAGCTGACGCCAATGTTAATAATTAATAAAAACCATTTCAGCTGCATTATTACACATCTATTGTGTTATGACTAGTTTTGTTCTTTGACCATCAAAAACACCAACCCAAAAAACTGTTCATAAATATTCTGCTGACTGCCTGGCAGAAGTATGGCAAGCATACAGTTTAGCTCACCATATTTGCGCTAGGTGGTCAGCAGAATGTTTATAAGCAATCTGCATCTGCATCTACTTTTACATAGTTACTCTGCAAATCACACTTAAGAGCCTGGCAGAGGGTTCATCGAATCAGCTTCACAATAATTCCCTATTATTCCATTCTCAAACAGTGCGCAGGAAAAACAAAATCCTATATCTTTCCACATGAGCTCTGATTACCCTTATTTTATGATGATGATCATTTCTCCCTTTGTAGGTCACTGTCAACAAAATATTTTTGTATTCGTGGGAGAAAGTTGGTGCCTGAAATTTTGTGAGAAGATTCAGCCACAATGAGAAATGCCTTTGTTTTAATGATGGTCACCTCAAATCCTGTATCGTGTCCGTGGTACTCTCCCCCCTACTTGTCGGTAACACAAAATGTGCTGCCCTTTTTTTAACTTAAACAATTTACTCCATTAATTCTAACTGGTAAGAATCCCTTTTACCACTCATGTGGATGACCTGACATTTTTCATTACTAGGGTTAATTGCCAATTTTTGCACCATACAATTTTGTAAATTGTTTTGCAAATGTTTTGATCTTCTGATGAATTCACTAGATGATCAACAACAGCATCATCTGCAAACACTCTACGAGGGCTGCTCGGATAGTCTCCTAAATTGTTTATATAGGTAAGGAACAGCAGAGGGACTATAACACTACCTTGGGGAGCACCAGAAATCACTTGTTTTGCTTGATGACTTGCCATCAATTATTATGAACTGTGACATCCCAGACAGGAAATCATGAATTCAGTTGCATAACTGAGACAATATTCCATAAGCACACAATTTGATTACAAGCTGCTTGTGAGGTACGGTGTCAAAAAGCCATCTGGAAAACTAGAAGTATGGAATCAGTTTGAAATTTCTTGTCAATAGCATTCAAAACTTTGTGCCACAAGAACAATATTTCCTAAATCTGTGCTGAATGTGTGTCAACAGACCATCCTCTTCAAGGTAATTCATAATCTTCGAACACAATATATGTACCAAAATCCTGCTGCATATCAACATTACTTATACTGGCCTGAAATTTAGTGGATTTTTCCTATCATCTTTCTTGAATATTGGTATGACATGTCCAACTTTCCAGTCTCTAGGTACGGATCTTTCGTCGAGCAAGTAGTTGTCTATGATTGTTAAGAATGGGGCTATTGCATCAGCATGCTCTGAAAGGAACCTAATTGGCATACAATCTGGACCAGATGACTTGCTTTTATTAAGTGATTTAAGTTGCATCACTACTCCAAGGATATCTACTTCTACGTTACTCATATTGGTAACTGTTCTTGATTCAAATTCTGAAAAATGTACTTCATCTTCTTTGATGAAGGAATTTTGAAAGACTGTGTTTAGTAACTCTGCTTTAGCAGCACTGTCATTTTCCCTTGCTATTGCACAGAGAAGGCACTGATTGTGTCTTGCTGCAAGCACGCTTTACATACGACCAGAATTTCTTTGGATTTTCTGCTAAGTTTCATTTTGGAAACTATTATAAGCAGCTCACTTTGAAGTCCGCACTACATTTCTAACTTCCATAAAAGATTGCCAGTCTTGGGAATTCTGTGTTCATTTAAACTGTGCATGCTTTTTTTGTCGTTTCTGCAACAGTGTTCTGACCTGTTTTGTGTACCATGGGGGATCAGCTCAATCATTTACTAATTTATTTAGGGTAAATCTCTCTATTGCTGCTGACACCATTTCCCTGAATTCGAGTCACATCTGGTCTATACTTACATTGTTAATTTGAAAGGAGTAGAGATTGTTTCTCAGGAAATTGTCAAGAGAATTTTTATCTGTCTTTTTTAATAGATTAATTTTTCGTTTATTTTTGGAGGATTTGGGAGTTACAGTATCCAATCTTGCTATGACAACCCTGTGTTCACCAACCCCTGTATCCATATATATCTATATATATCTACAGGGTGTCCCAGCTATCTTGTCCACCCAAAATATCTCTGTAATAATAACAGCTATTGGAAAACGACTTTCACCGGTATCAATGTAGGGCTGGGGCCCATGAATGTACATATTTGGAAACATTCTAAAACGAAAGCATATGTGTTTTTTAACACAAACTTATATTTTTTTTAAATGGACGTCCTATATTTTTTCTTCAGCAATCCATAGCATGACGAAGCACATACACAATGGCGTTGATTGCATCGCAATATTCCCATTACATCCTGAGATATTAAGACGCGAAGTTGACGCTTGAAACACCCGACATACGCTGCTAGCGCACGTCCTGAGGCTCAGGCGTGAACCCCATGCTGCCCGTAATCGCGATGTGATTGACATGTGTAATCACACTTACATACTTATCAAGAGGTCCGAAACGAATAATACGGTCTGCTGCCATCCTGCATTAACGTCGTACATTCCAGCAGGTATTTATCCCATAGGCTAGGGGCGATGCGGTTCTGTAACATATCTGTGTACCGCAACGTTAGTCACAAAGTTAACTTCGCTTATCGTTAATCCGTTACTAAAAAGGTAATGCCGTTCAACGTTAAAACTTTACTTTACTGTAGATCTAGTGCAAGTGACAGTTAATCATTCACTCGTAATAGTAAAATTCATGTTGATGGTTTTAGTGAAACGAGCAAGTGGACTAAAAGTTTTACTGTTGTTTAGGTAAAAATGTTTTGATTTGGGAAGTTCAGGTAGGACATAGAAGATGAATGTAAACATGTTTAACCAATTAGTTTTATTATCACATAATTATCAATGTTATGTTTATCTAATGCGTTAAATGACAAATTGTTGCAAACAAATATTTCTTAACATCACTGGGTAAAATGGCCCTTTGTAGAAACTTCCACCGTGATACCAGTACTACATACTAAACATAGCGTTCACATCTCATGCTCAAAGTGATGCCCGTTGGCTTGCATACATAGGGTCACTCTGCGGATGAAGGATGCCCTACTTCGTGCTACTGTTTCCTCTTTGATGGCTGTACAAGCATCAATAATGCGTTGCTTCATGTCCTCTGGTGTTGTTGATTCATGTTGGTAAACAGCATCCTTCACTGCTCCCCAAAAAAAATAATCCAGCGGTGTAAGGTCCGGAGATCGGGCAGGCCACCTAACTGGGCCACCTCATCCAATCCACCTACCAGGACGTGCGCTAAAGTGCGCGTCATATATCTTGGCGGCCGAGTTTAGGTTCGTTCTGCGCATCTGACGTCACAAAACACAGTCAGCCAATGAACAGAGAACGACGTTGCCAGATCTCGACAGCAGTGCAGAGCACGGACGAGTGTCTTCAGTGTTAGAAACGTTCAGTCATAAATAATGTAATAGAACAAAAGCAATGTCTTGATACCAGACTTTCTTTTACAGAAAGTTTGGAAAAAGCATTCTTTACACCAATTGCTTCATATTCTATTAATTAATTAAACCAAACAAGCAATAAGACTCCTAATTCAGGCGATAGCAAGGAAAGGTGTTTGTTTCAATCTCACGAACTGCTTTTTCGCACTAAAGAACAGCGGTAATTGTTTATTTCCTATTGTACTTCGACGAAGCGTGAGTAATTCATAGTCATACCAACAGTGTTTATAAGTAGTTGCGTGAGGTGTTAGAGTCCTTATGGAGTTACATTTTCAATGAGTTGAGGTAGCGAAACCGTTAGGTGTTGGGCTGCCAAGTAAAAGGTTATGAGTTCAAACCTTGTGCGGTGCTTAATATTTTTCTTTATTTAAAAACAATATTGGAGTGCCTTACTTCACGAATTTTATTCGTTTGAATTAAATTTCTAGTGCTTTGCCTCTTCATTAACTTTTTCGCTGCTGCAGACACGTGCTCCCCGCATTCCGCGCTGTGTGCGATTTTGTCATCACTGCACTTCTCGCCTGTGCAGACACATGGTGTTCCCACTGCTTTGACACACTTATCATTCGATTTCACAAAAACTATTTGGCCCAAAAATTTGATTTTTACACATCTTCTTGCCTGATACCTTCCCCCCATAAATGACTTAATTTTGTTTTGATGTGCAGCATTAAATGTAGTAAACCATTGCACGAAATTTTGAAGAGTTTGCAGAGGTAGAAGTCCATAGCGTATACTTTCCGTATGGTCGATTTTAGTTGCCACAATGTTGAGAATGAAATGTGGACAAGATACCTAAATTTCATATAAAATTTACTGTATAACAGTATCTCATTTAATTTAAGTACCACACAGGTGTCGTATGTAATATTGAGAAATATTCCATCTTTCGCGACTGTAATAAAAGTTTTATGTACACACGGCGCGTTTGGCTTTATTTTAAAGCACTTCCATCGGTGAAAGGTATGGCACATACACAATGGTATTCATGTTCTATTTCTTGTTTTTGTTCCACAGTCGCAGTTTTACCAATGGTATTGAAATATATCCCTCTTCTGCAACTGTAATAAGCAACTTATTTAGACCAGACGCGTTTCTCTCTTTTGAAGCATCATAAGAGGACTGTATTTTGTGTCCTCCATTGCCAAGTCACCTTTCGTAGTTTTGTGCTGCGGTACCACAATATTCAACGTTTGTGTTGGCACATCAGTGTTTTAGCAAATAAATGCTGTTTGTGTGTGCCACACACAAAATTATATTTGACATAGCTCTGAGCACTTCACTGACAGACGGTATGTTCAAGTCCTAATGTTTTTGTAAGTCCACAGTTTTGTTTAATGTATTTTGTCTACTTCCTTTTGATTGATTGAAGTGCTTTAAAATAAAGCCAAACGTGCCCAGTGTACGTAAAACTTTTGTTACAGTCGCGAAAGGTGGAATATTTCTCAATATTACATACGACACTTATGTGGTACTTAAATTAAATGAAATATATAGATATCTTGTCCACATTTCATTCTCAACATTGTGGCAACTAAAATCGACCATACAGAAAGTATACTCTATGGACTTTTACCTCTGCAAACTCTTCAAAATTTCGTGCAAAGGTTTACTATATTTAATGCTGCATAATAACTGCGTTGAACATCGAAACAAAATTAAATGATTTATGGGGGGAAGGTATCAGTCAAGAAGATAGGTAAAAATCTAATTCTTGAGCCAAATAGTTTTTGTGGAATCGAATGATAAAGAGTGTCAAAGCAGTTGGAACACAATGTGTCTTCACAGGCGAGCAGTGCAGTGACAAAATCACCCACAGCGTGGAATGCAGGGAGCACGTCTTTGTAGCAGCGAAAGGGTTAATGCGGCCGTGGTGGCTTTACTTCATGAACTGCGCGCTCCCCCCTACACGTAAGCTTGCGAACTATGCTATACTATGGCGCTGCTTCTATTGGCGCGTGCGTCGTGTGCAACTGGCAATGCAGCAATCTCCAGCGTCTGGGCGGGCATGCGCGAGCCGCCAAGATAAAAGAATTGGACTATAGCAGCGCATGTCGGGTGTTTCAAGCGTCAACTTCGCGTCTCAATATCTCAGGATGTAATGGGAATATTGCGTTGCAATCAATGCCATTGTGCATGTGCTTTGTCACGCTATGGATTGCTGAAGAAAAAATATAGGAGGTCCATTTAAAAAACATGTTTGTGTTAAAAAACACATATGCTTTCGTTTTAGAATGTTTCCAAATATGTACATTCATGGGCCCCGGCCCTACATTGATACCAGTGAAAGTCGTGTTCCAATAGCTGTTATTGTTCCAGAGATATTTTGGGTGGACAAGATAGCTGGGACACCCTGTATATTAGCTAAGAGGCCGAGTGCGTTTTCACAACCATTTACAATCTGGGTAGACTCACGAACTAATTGCTCAAAATAATTTTCAGAGAACGGGTTTAGCACAATTTTGGATGATGTTTCATGCCTACCTTCTGATTTAGATATGTACAGGGCTATTACAAATGATTGAAGCGATTTCATAAATTCACTGTAGCTCCATTCATTGACATATGGTCACGACGCACTACAGATACGTAGAAAAACTCATAAAGTTTTGTTCGGCTGAAGCCACACTTCAGGTTTCTGCCGCCAGAGCGCTCGAGAGCGCAGTGAGACAAAATGGCGACAGGAGCCTAGAAAGCGTATGTCGTGCTTGAAATGCACTCACATCAGTCAGTCATAACAGTGCGACGACACTTCAGGACGAAGTTCAACAAAGATCCACCAACTGCTAACTCCATTCGGCGATGGTATGCGCAGTTTAAAGCTTCTGGATGCCTCTGCAAGGGGAAATCGACGGGTCGGCCTACAGTGAGCGAAGAAACGATTGAACGCGTGGGGCAAGTTTCACGCGTAGCCCACAGAAGTCGACGAATAAAGCGAGCGGGGAGCTAAACGTACCACAGCAGATGGTTTGGAAAATCTTACGGAAAAGGCTAAAGCAGAAGCCTTACCGTTTACAATTGCTACAAGCCCTGACACCCGATGACAAAGTCAAATGCTTTGAATTTTCGGCGCGGTTGCAGCAGCTCGTGGAAGAGGATGCGTTCAGTGCGAAACTTGTTTTCAGTGATGAAGCAACATTTTTTCTTAATGGTGAAGTGAACAGACACTATGTGCGAATCTGGGCGGTAGAGAATCCTCACGCATTCGTGCAGCAAATTCGCAATTCACCAAAAGTTAACGTGTTTTGTGCAATCTCACGATTTAAAGTTTATGGCCCCTTTTTCTTCTGCGAAAAAAACGTTACAGGACACGTGTATCTGGACATGCTGGAAAATTGGCTCGTGCCACAACTGGAGACCGACAGCGCCGACTTCATCTTTCAACAGGATGGTTCTCCACCGCACTCCCATCGTGATGTTCGGCATTTCTTAAACAGGAGATTGGAAAACCGATGGATTGGTCGTGGTGGAGATCGTGATCAGCAATTCGTGTCATGGCCTCCACGCTCTCCCGACTTAACCCCGTGCGATTTCTTTCTGTGGGGTTAAGTGAAAGATTCAGTGTTTAAACCTCCTCTACCAAGAAACGTGCCAGAACTGCGAGCTCGCATCAACAATGCTTTCGAACTCATTGATGGGATATGCTGCGCCGAGTGTGGGAGGAACTTGATTATCGGCTTGATGTCTGCTGAATCACTAAAGGGGCACATATCGAACATTTGTGAATGCCTAAAAAAACTTTTTGAGTTTTTGTATGTGTGTGCAAAGCATTGTGAAAATACCTCAAATAATAAAGTTATTGTAGAGCTGTGAAATCGCTTCAATCATTTGTAATAACCCTGTACCTTCACCATCATACTGAAGGTAAATTAAAATCAGCACCAACTATTATTGTATGACTCGGGTGGTGTTTGAAATTATACTCAAGTTTTCTTTGAAACTTTCAGCAGCTGTATCATCCGAGTTGGGAGGTCTGCAACAGGATACAATTATTATTTTATTCTGGTTGCCAAGAATGACCTCTGCCTGTACAAACTTACAGGAACTATCTACTCCAATTTCAGCAATACACACACCACTGCACCTGTGTTTAGTCTATCCTTTCTGAACCCAATTAGGTCCTTCACGAAAATTTTGGCTGAACTTATCTCTGGCTTTAGCCAGCTGTTAGTGCCTGTAACAATTTGTAACAATTTGAGCATCAGTGCTTTCTATTAGTGCTTGGAGCTCTGGAACTTTCCCTACACAGCTATGACAGTTTACAAATGTCATAACGATGGCTCCTAAAGCTACAGTCTTTTTGTGTTTGACCAACAGCCTTTGAGCCTGAAGCCCTTTTTATGTTTCCCTGATATCCTCTAACATAAAAAAGGCCCAGTCCATGCCACACAGCCCCCACTACCCTTGCAGCTTCCTTTTGGATGTAATGGACTCCTGACCTATTTGTTGTGTTGTTGTGGTCTTCAGTCCTGAGACTGGTTTGATGCAGCTCTCCATGCTACCCTATCCTGTGCAAGCTTCTTCATCTCCCAGTACTTACTGCAACCCACATCCTTCTGAACCTGCTTAGTGTATTCATCTCTTGGTCTCCCTCTATGATTTTTACCCTCCACGCTGCCCTCCAATGCTAAATTTGTGATCCCTTGATGCCTCAGAACATGTCCTACTAACCGGTCCCTTCTTTTTGTCAAGTTGTGCCACATACTCCTCTTCTCCCCAATTCTATTCAATACTTCATCATTAGTTCCATAATCTACCCATGTAATCTTTAGCATTCTTCTGTAGCACCACATTTCAAAATCTTCTATTCTTTTCTTGTATAAACTATTTATCATCCATGTTTCACTTCCATACATGGCTACACTCCATACAAATACTTTCAGAAAAGACTTCCTGACACTTAAATCTATACTCAATGTTAACAAATTTCTTTTCTTCAGAAACGCTTTCCTTGCCATTGCCAGTCTACATTTTATATCCCCTCTCCTTCGATCATCAACAGTTATTTTGCTCCCCAAATAGCAAAACTCATCTACTACTTTAAGTGTCTCATTTCCTAATCTAATTCCCGCAGCATCACCTTATTTAATTTGACTACATTCCATTATCCTCGTTTTGTTTTTGTTGATGTTCATCTTATATCCTCCTTTCAAGACACTGCCCATTCTGTTCAACTACTCTTCCAGGTCCTTTGCTGTCTCTGACAGAATTACAGTGTCATCAGGGAACCTCCATGGATTTTAATTCCTACTCCAAATTTTTCTTTTGTTTCCTTTACTGCTTCCTCAATATACAGAATGAATAACATCGGGGACAGGCTACAACCCTGTCTCACGCCCTTCCCAACCACTGCTTCCCTTTCATGCCCCTCGACTCTTATAACTGCCATCTGGTTTCTGTACAAATTGTAAATAGCCTTTCGTTCCCTGTATTTTACCCCTGCCACCTTTAGAATTTGAAAGAGAGTATTCCAGTCAACATTGTCAAAAGCTTTCTCTAAGTCTACAAATGCTAGAAATGTAGGTTTGCCTTTCCTTAATCTTTCTTCTAAGATAAGTCGTAAGGTCAGTATTGCCTCACGTGTTCCAATATTTCTACGGAATCCAAACTGATCTTCCCCGAGGTCGGCTTCTACCAGTTTTCCATTCGTCTGTAAAGAATTCGTGTTAGTATTTTGCAGCTTTGGCTTATTAAACTGATAGTTCGGTAATTTTCACATCTGTCAACACTTGCTTTCTTTGGGATTGGAATTATTATATTCTTCTTGAAGTCTGAGGGTATTTCGCCTGTCTCGTACATCTTGCTCGCCAGATGGTAGAGTTTTGTCAGGACTGGCTCTCCCAAGGCTGTCAGTAGTTCTAATGGAATGTTGTCTACTCCCGGGGCCTTGTTTTGACTCAGGTCTTTCAGTGCTCTGTCAAACTCTTCACGCAGTATCGTATCTCCCATTCCATCTTCATCTACATCCTCTTCCATTTCCATAATATTGTCCTCAAGTACATCGCCCTTGTATAGACCCTCTATATACTCCTTCCACCTTTCTGCTTTCCCCTCCTTGCTTAGAACTGGGTTTCCATCTGAGCTCTTGATATTTTACAAGTGGCACTCTTTTCTCCAAAGGTCTCTTATTTTCCTGTAGGCTGTATCTATCTTACCCCTAGTGAGATAAGCCTCTACATCTTTACATTTGTCCTCTAGCCATGCCTGCTTAGCCGTTTTGCACTTCCTGTCGATCTCATTTTTGAGACGTTTGTATTCCTTATTGCCTGCTTCATTTACTGCATTTTTATATTTTCTCCTTTCATCAATTAAATTCAATATTTCTTCTGTTACCCAAGGATTTCTTCTAG
The DNA here is from genome assembly GCF_021461385.2 of Schistocerca piceifrons. NCBI lineage: Eukaryota > Metazoa > Arthropoda > Insecta > Orthoptera > Acrididae > Schistocerca > Schistocerca piceifrons. Next base: position 120,584,328 of record NC_060138.1, read on the forward strand.
CCCTCGTCTTTTTACCTGCTTTATCCTCTGCTGCCTTCACTACTTCATCCCTCAGAGCTACTCATTCATCTTCTACTGTATTTCTTTCCCCCATTCCTGTCAATTGTTCCCTTATGCTGTCCCTGAAACTCTGTACAACCTCTGGTTTAGTCAGTTTATCCAGGTCCCATCTATTTAAATTCCCACCTTTTTTCAATTTCTTCAGTTTTAATCTACAGTTCACAACCAATAGATTGTGGTCAGAGTCCACATCTGCCCCTGGAAATGTTCTACAATTTAAAACCTGGTTCCTAAATCTCTGTCTTACCATTATATAATCTATCTGATATCTTTTAGTATCTCCAGGATTCTTCCACGTATACAACCTTCGTTTATGATTCTTGAACCAAGTGTTAGCTATGATTAAGTTATGCTCTGTGCAAAATTCTACCAGACGGCTTCCTCTTTCATTTCATAGCCCCAATCCATATTCACCTACTATGTTTCCTTCTCTCCCTTTTCCTACTGTCGAATTCCAGTCACCCATGACTATTAAATTTTTGTCTCCCTTCACTACCTGAATAATTTCTTTTATCTCATCACACATTTCTTTAATTTCTTCATCATCTGCAGAGCTAGTTGGCATATAAACTTGTACTACTGTAGTAGGCGTGGGCTTCGTGTCTATCTTGGCCACTATAATACGTTCACTATGCTGTTTGTAGTAGCTTACCCGCACTCCTATTTTTTTTATTCATTATTAAACCTACTCCTGCATTACCCCTATTTGATTTTGTGTTTATAACCCTGTATTCACCTGACCAAAAGTCTTGTTCCTCCTGCCACCGAACTTCACTAATTCCCACTGTATCTAACTTTAACCTATCCATTTCCCTTTTTAAATTTTCTAATCTACCTGCCCGGTTAAGGGATCTGACATTCCACACTCCGATCCGTAGAACGCCAGTTTTCTTTTTCCTGATAACGACATCCTCTTGAGTAGTCCCCGCCCAGAGATCCGAATGGGGGACTATTTTACCTCCGGAATATTTTACCCAAGATGACGTCATCATCATTTATCCATACAGTAAAGCTGCATGCCCTTGGGAAAAATTACGCCCGTAGTTTCCCCTTGCTTTCAGCCGTTCGCAGTACCAGCACAGCAAGGCCATTTTGGTTAGTGTTGCAAGGCCAGGTCAGTCAATCATCCAGACTGTTGCCCCTGCAACTACTGAAAAGGCTGCTACCCCTCTTAAGGAACCACTCGTTTGTCTGGCCTCTCAACAGATACCCCTCCGTTGTGGTTGCACCTACGGTACGGCCATCTGTATCGCTGAGGCACGCAAGCCTCCCCACCAACAGCAAGGTCCATGGTTCATGGGGAAGCTGACCTATTTAGCAAACCGAAAACACCACCACCATATGGTGCAAGTCAAGAAATCTGCAGCCTACTTTGTCGCAGCACCATCTGAGCCTCTGATTCAGACCATCAACTTAGCTCTGTACCAGATGTCCACAATTGGCCCTGTGGACTTTGCTGCAAATGATGAGCTCTATTTTCATCTCACAAGCAAGACTGGCAGCCTTTACAACTTCTGATAGTCATTCGAAACCAGAGAGAATCTCTTCCAATCCAAAGTGACACACATGAGTGGTACTTATGAATGCCACCACTTGCAGTTGGCTGCACCCTGTCCTCTTCATGGTATTTGGAAGGACCCATTCTACATCTGGAATGACTCTATCTGGTATGCACATGGAGTGCACACTGACTTTCTTCCCCTCCTCAGCAGCCATGTCCCTAAGGGCCTCTATAATGCACGTAACATTGGAGCTCTCAACTACCAATAATCCCATCCTCTGTGGCTGCCCGGATGTTGCAGGCTGAGAGGTTTCCTCTGAAACAGGACAAATGACTGCATCTGGCTGAGGGACAGTGTCAGCCACAGACAATACCTGGAAACTGGTTGTGAGACTTACCAAGAAGGCCTTATGTTCGGCCCCCAGGAAGTCTTTTGCAGCCTGCCACAACCCAAGGCGGTCTCCCACTAGATTACAGGTGAGAAACACTAGATTACAGGTGAGAAGTCAACCTCAGTGCAAGCAGTGACTGGGCTGGCCACCAGGGTAGGCCGATTGGCGAACTCGTGGGTCATGATGGACGTCTGTTGGACTCCCGCTGCTGGCCCATAGCAGTGACACCCATCTACTGCAACCTCAAGTAGTGTAACTGAAGCCTGGAGCTGAGAGTAAAGTGTCACCAACTTAGCTCATATCCACACACAGCAACCACAGTCCCTATCCATACTAAAGACCATGGAAGACAGCACCACACAGACAAACAAAGCACTATCAACACGTGATGCAGAGCTACTATAGACTGATAAAAACACAATAAGTGTGTCTAAACAATTAGGTAACACACAGAGATTCACAAACTAAACTACCAAAGCACTCAGGTGAGACTAAATAATTTGCTCTTGTTTCGGTACTTGCAATATGTCACAAAATCGGTTTACTTTTCAACACAAATGAAAACACGATAACTGCATCTATCAAATATTAAATTAACAAGCAGTAATTTAAAAACTAAACAACCAATGCACACATATCAAAGTATATAATTTGCTCCCAGTTGGGAACTTATAAAAGTCACAAAAATCAATTACTTCCCTGTTGCTGCCCTGTCATGGCCAGCAGCTGCTGGCTAAAAGTCTTCTGGATTTGGTCTTTAACATTACCTGCGACAATCGGACCATTTATGTCATGACTTTAGCACAATTCTGTAATCTGAAGATGTTCAAAGAATGAAACCAGTTGTAACACAATATTACAATACATCTGAGGTGGTATTTATCTACCATTAACAAGTACACTGCTTTGTGGTTGACAATACACAGCAGCAAGGTGTCCCATTTATCAGTTCAATTCCTTTCCCACCGATACTACATAGGTCACTGACAACATTACATTTATAGATCAAACACTTTACAGCTACTGTTTTAAAGGCTGTCCTGTTGTGGACTGTGGGAACATCCACACACACACACACACACACACACACACACACACACACACACACACACACACACACACACACAATGAAAGTATTTCAGACTAGTGAATAATAAAATATATTATTCAACTTTGGTAACACCGGTTACAGCAATTGTAGAATGCAGGTTTAACCTATATGTCCTGTGTTGACTACAGGTCCACGAACACAAACTAAATAAGGTTCTCTGAACTAAAGTTGGAAAAAATTAATCTTCTGTCTTGATGCACTATTCGAAGAACAGTTCCAAACTAACAGCACTCATTTAAATCTCTAGGCAGGTGGTCTCTGTGCATACTCAGTTATGCTATTCAATGTCTGTTTCTACTGAAGACTAACCACTGTCAATCTGTCAGCCATTGTTTCTATCTCACTTGAAGACATGATGAACTTTCTGCAGGAACTCCCTAGCACGACTTGTCCTGACTCATAACTTGCAACTGACAATTTTTGGTTGCGCACGGTGACTTAAGCACACATCTCTCTTCCCGTTGTCATTGCCCCCCCCCCCCTCCCTCCCTCCACGGACGTGATCTGCACAGCGTGATTGGTTTGTGCAAAGCGACATTCCTGCTGCAAACATACATACATGGTAGTTCTGATACTAAATGTCACAAATTCTTCTTGTGCGGTACCACAGTACACCAAACACACAGAATGACAGAGTCAATTTGCCCTCTTGCATTATAGAACAGTGTGTAAAGACTTACATAAATTCTGTCTATTTGCATTTATTATGTGTTGTTAGTAACTTATATCTGCATTCTATGTTGTGTTAATGGATTTTGTGGAAAATAAACATCCCTCAGGCCTGGTGGCACACTGTGTCACCAGTGCTGTGGGGAGTCAGGAACACTTTGTGAGACAACATGTAGTAGCTTCTTGTGATGTAATAAGGTAGACAAAGTGGGGAATTACCTGCTTCACCTTAAATTTGCAGACCTATGAAGGAGGGGAGTGTATGAACACAACCTGCCAACCTACCTTCTTCATTTGTGCTTCTATCCCCCCCACCCCCTATCCAGTTACACCCCTGGAGTACAATTTGTCCCTTAATGCGGCTGTACTGCACTTAGATGTGGTACACTCATTTAACATTTGTTTTCAACCCACTTCATTTATAGATAAAAATTAATTTTAAACATTAAAACAATATTTTTAACAGCCTGTGATTTTTGTCCCCTGCAATGCGAAAACTATTACTCCTTGAGGAAAAATGAATAGGACCTTTTTTGTAGGAAACTGAATGTAATTTGGTTTTAGACCAGGAAACATCTATGCTACAAGCCATGGTTTTCAATTTATTTGAGAAAAACAGAAAAATGTGGCCTTCAAATGCTCCCCCACCCAAATGCTCACACCTCACTGGTCAGGATTTTAGAACATTGCTCCTAGCACTGTGACAAAATTTGTGACTTCACGATTTTTTCCTTTAATTTTCCTTCATTAACTGGACTATTATACCAAAAGCAAGTGAGGAAAAAGTTGCAATCGCCATGAAATCAGTAAAAGATATCATGTCTCTTGGAAGAGCTGCAGAACTATTCGGGCTAAACTATTCTACTTTATTTGACATACTAAGAAGAAGTAACACAGCAGATATTAAGTTAAGAAATAGTAATCACACATCAACATCATACATTGTTATCACTCAAACTAAACATTTCAACAAGTTATCATTGTTGATGAAGAAGGTAAGCTTCATGATTACATTTTCAAAAGTAAAAATATGAATCATGGACTGCCTTATAAACAAATATGACAGCTTGCTTACTAATATGCAAAAAAGCTGGGCTCAAGTATACGAAATGTTGAAATGTAAATAAAATAGCTGGAGCTGATTAAACCAAGGGTGCATGAAAATACTTGCCTGTCAAGAAAAACAACTTTCAAAAATTTTGATGGCAGTATTGTGCACACCTTTCTGTATTACAGTTGACCTTAACGAAGAGTAATGAATGTCATTTTTTTATTCTGGTATTTTAATTACTTACATCATCGTCCCTTTCGAACTCTAGTAGCTTATTTACAACAAACTTCATAATGGAATAAATATGCTGTGAAGTAGTAATCAAAATCCCTAACTTCTTAAACAGATGTCTACAAGCTGATCTTGGGTGAGCACCACATATTATTCTAACAGCGCATTTTTTAACATAAATGCCATCTTTCTTACAGCTGAGTATTACCCCAGATCATTATCCCTTATGACATTATTGAATGGAAATATGGAAAATCAATTATCTTACTGATTTGTCTCTCCCCACGATTTGCAATGACTGAAAGTACAAATGTGACCAAGCTAAGTTGTTTTAGGGTTCCATTCCCCCCCCCCCCCCCCCCATTTAAATGCAAATTAATATGGACACCTAAGAATTTTGAAGTTTCTGCGTTTCTGCCACGGTTATTATTTCCTCACAATGTGTTACACTTACCACTGACATTGTGCATCTTGATGTGCAGAACTGAGTCTTCCATGTTTGCTTTTTTTTTATTATTTATTTATTTTTTTTTTAAATTGAGAGTAATTTCATTTTCAGAAACACCACTCAATAATATTTTTAAGAACTTAGTTTACCATTTCTTCTGTTCTTATATGTATGTTTTGATTGATTACAATACTAGTGTTAGACATAAGTTCCTTTACTTACAAAGTGTGTGAGAAAAGTCATGTAATTGCAACACTGCGAGCAATCTGACAATGCTGTGTTGTTCTACACACGGATGTGCAGACAGATGTGTTCATCCTTTCCAGATCCTCTGTCTGAGTTTCAGCTCCATACAGCCATTACGTGATTTTTTGGAGTGCCATCAGTGAAGTTGTGTTTTCATTGTGTTTTACAAAAATGGAACAGCACAATATAGAGCAACATTACGCCGTCCAGTTCTGTGTTAAAAAATTAGGGAATCCATGAGCGTGACATTTCAAAAATTGAAATAGGTCTATAGAGAACATTCCTTATCAAGAACACAAGTTTTCTGCTGGCACAGATCATTCTTGACGAGGCACCTCACTCACGGAGACTTTGTGAGATCAGGCTGATGGTTAACAATAAGGACAGTGTGTAACCTGTTAAACTTAGACACTTTCACCATATATCAAATTTTGACTGAAGTTTTACACATGTGAAAGGTTTGTGCAAAAATGGTGCTGAAAAACCTCACAACTGAGCAGAAGGATAATCGAAGAAACGTGAGTGTTGATCATCTTGAGATGACGATGAAAGGTTCGATCGTGTGATCACAGGTGATGAACACTGGATTTTATAGTACGATCCTGAGACATAGTGCCACAGTAAGGAGTGGGACACTGAGACATCTCCTTGACCAAAAACAGTTTGAATGAGCAAATCAAATACCAAATCAATGCTGATTTCCTTTTTTGACAGTAAGGACACTGTGCATAAAGAATTTGTTCCTCCAGGGCAAATGATTGACCAAGTGTTTTTACAGAGATGTCTTTCCATGCCGGCATCCTTTAAATCCAAATCAGAAATAATAGCTACAAAACATGTTAGTGTTTTAATGGCTTCATTTGCATTTGCAGCGGATATTCTAGGTTTTCACCTCTGCCGATGGAATTGAGCTTAAGTAGTGGTAGTGTGTCAGGAGGGAGAGGAGGTAAAAAATTGATTAAGGTTTCTCGGGTCTCCAAAAGGGGTATTTTTGCGGTTTTACAGACTCACAACATCAAAAACATGGCTCCATTAAAATCTGTAGTGCATTAAATTCTGCATTGAATGAGATCAGATGCATATTTTTTGGGCAACCCATTCCCATACTAGCACTCACCAAAGTAGGTGAATTTTACATATTTACAAAAAATTTTCATTTTAATTTCTACTTTTTGGTAATATCATCCAAACTAATCATCTATTAAAAAGTTGTTGATACAAAAGTTGTAGAGGAATAAATTCTGCATTCAATGAGACTGAAAGTGAATTTTTTGGACCACCCATTCCTGTGCAGCTCTATCTGAAAGTTGGACCAACTCACATTGATTGTGTAGGTTGTGGGGAAGAGTAGGGAATTTTTGTTGCACGCTATTTCGTATTGAAGTTAGGTAAAGGGTAAAACATAGTACTATAACACACCATAGTACTAGTCTTGTACTTAGTAAATATAGTAATATGTTATTTAACTAAAATCTGAAATTTACAATTAATTTTATTGAATGTTGGAAACACACAGATGTAAAAATGATGCACCTGTGTCCTGTGTGTGAAAAGAAAATGAGGAGAATGAGGCAGTGACCGTGAAAGCAAGAGGAATCAGCACTTTGTTGGAGTGCAGTAAGAAGAGACGTGATGAAAAGGATGCTCTTTTTAAGACACGTGATACCGTAAAAGTAACGCCTAGTGTCATAAATCTTATACCAGAAATAAAAATGTGGCGTCTGCAGAGAAAGTTAGTGGAAGTAGAGTTGCACATCGAGTCCGATCAGGTCAGTCAGCATGTTTCTTTGTAACACGGATGCCAGTGATTATTTCATTTCCAAAAAGCTAAGACTGATTGCTCATTGGTGGGTTGTTGTCAGTACCATAACCATTAGAGAATTTGGAGACAGTGCCTTGGAAATGGTAGCTGCCCGGAAGACCAGTGGGCAGAAGTGAGGAATCATTCGATTGCCGATGAGGGGACATACCATCAGAACTGCGTGAGAAAATTTTTCTTACCGGTACGTTCAACAAACATCAAAGGTAGACCCCCAGGATGAAGGCGTCACTACTGTTTTACAATATGTTTACAACTATAGTGAGGGAAATGAATGCCAATTTTCTTTGAAAGAGGTCCTGAAAGATTTCCCAAAAGTTAAACTACAGTGAGGGAGATGAATGCCAATTTTCTTTGAAAGAGGTCCTGAAAGATTTCCCAAAAGTAAGTGAGAAATCTCTGAAGGAAAGGTTGCAAGACCATTTGGGACTGACATCATCATACCAGTTGGTCAACACTGAGAGACAATACTCTTCTTCTGCAATACTAGTTACAAAATCTTGTCCCAGCAATAGTATAAATCCTACAGCCAAATGAGGAAGAAGAATGCCTCAAAGTTGTTAGAGAAGTGGCTGACATAGTCAGAAGACCACTCATATTTCCCCAACCAATAAGTTTATGTGACATAACTTCAGCACCATTCCAGCAGGGCAAGAAGAAGGTGGTCAAGCTGCTGATCGAAAGTAAATGTCCTCTAGAATAAATCAGACCTTTCTTCGAGTATGACACTCAATCTGAAGCTATTGCTGAAACTGACCTACAATTTTTAATAACCCTCTATGGAGGTAGTGTGGGATATACTTTAGATAAATTGAATTTCAACCCGATTTCAAAAGCCTTCATGAAATCCGAATTCAACCTGTTATCCCTAACCACCAACATCTGAAACAGCCCACCAACACTGCTTGAGAACTCACCTACTTGAGAACTTACCCTAAATAGGTGTGCCCTACACATCAGAGGCTACTACTCAGGCAGCTTACTGAGTGTGGGGTGCACACAAGGGTTTTTTAGATTAGGGAACTCTGCATCCAATCCAGGTAACGACAGCTGTAGGAAACCCAGAAGTAAAAGAGAAGGATAGAAAGAAATGCCTCCCACAGCTCAAAATATTAAAATCCTAATGGTAAACTTCCGAAGCATTCGCAACAAAGTGCCAGAGTTTGAAGCGTTCATGGAAAGCAGTGAAGCTAACTGGTACAGATGACTGGTTGAAACCTGCAGTTGGTAGTGAGATTTTCTACATCTACATCTACATGACTACTCTGCAATTCACATTTAAGTGCTTGGCAGAGGGTTCATCAAACCACAATCATACAATCTCGCTACCATTTCACTCCCGAACAGCGCGCAGGAAAAACGAACACCTAAACCTTTCTGTTCGAGCTCTGATTTCTCTTATTTTATTTTGATGATCATTCCTACCTATGTAGGTTGGGCTCAATAAAATATTTTTGCATTCGGAAGAGAAAGTTGGTGACTGAAATTTCGTAAATAGATCTCACCGCGACGAAAAAAGTCTTTGCTTTAATGACTTCCATCCCAATTCGCGTATCATATCTGCCAAACTCTATCCCCTATTACGTGATAATACAAAATGAGCTGCCCTTTTTTGCACCCTTTTGATGTCCTCCATCAATCCCACCTGGTAAGGATCCCACACCGCGCAGCAATATTCTAACCGAGGACAAACGAGTGTAATGTAAGCTGTCTCTTTAGTGGACTTGTTGCATCTTCTAAGTGTCCTGCCAATGAAACGCAAACTTTGGCTCGCCTTCCCCACAACATTATCTATGTGGTCTTTCCAACTGAAGTTGTTCGTAATTTTAACACCCAGGTACTTAGTTGAATTGACAGCCTTGAGAATTGTACTATTTATCGAGTAACCGAATTCCAACAGATTTCTTTTGGAACTCGTGTGGATCACCTCACACTTTTCGTTATTTAGTGTCAACTGCCACCTGCCACACCATACAGCAATCTTTTCTAAATCGCTTTGCAACTGATACTGGTCTTCGGATGACCTTACTAGACGGTAAAGTACAGCATCATCTGCGAACAACCTAAGAGAACTGCTCAGATTGTCACCCAGGTCATTTATATGGATCAGGAACAGCAGAGGTCCCACGACGCTTCCCTGGGGAACACCTGATATCACTTCAGTTTTACTCGATGATTTGCCGTCTATTACTACGAACTGCGACCTTCCTGACAGGAAATCACGAATCCAGTCGCGCAACTGACACGATACCACATAGACCCGCAGCTTGATTAGAAGTCGCTTGTGAGGAATGGTGTCAAAAACTTTCTGGAAATCTAGAAATACGGAATCAACTTGAGATCCCCTGTCGATAGTGGCCATTACTTCGTGCGAATAAAGAGCTAGCTGCGTTGCACAAGAATGATGTTTTCTGAAACCATGCTTTTGGGGAAAACTTAAATGTATATCAAAAGGATAGGCAAATTGGAAATGGAGGTGGTGTATTTGTCACAGTGGACAAGAAACTCAGACCCTCCGAGATAGAAACTGAAGCTGCATGTAAGATTGTTTGGGCAAGACTCATTATCAGGGGTAGGCACAAAATGATAACTGGATCCTTCTATTGCCCACCAAGCTCATCTCCTGATAGAACCAAAAACTTTAGGAAAAACCTCATTGCACTTGCACATTTTCCAATCATACTGTAACTATCAGTGGATACTTTAATCATCCAACAAGTAATTGGGAAAATTGCAATTTTATTAGTGTTGGGCATGATAAGACATCCAGTGAAACATTACTAAATGCCTTCTCTGAAAACTACCAAGAAAAGATAGTTAGGAACACACTCACGATGACAACATATTGGATTCTAATGGCAACAAATAGATCTGACCTCTCTGAGGGTGTCCACATTGAAATTGGTATTAGTGGCCCTGATGCTGTTGTGGCAACAATGGCAGCTAAAATGAGCGGAAAGACATACATGTTCAGTAAACTAGATTAAAAATAGTAGTGTCATATCTCAATGAGGAACTTGAAACTTTCAGCAAAGGACAGGAGCATCCAGAGTAACTATGGCTCAATTTTAAAAGGATAGTTGACCATGCACTGGATAGATTTGTACCCAGTAGTACAGTTCATAATGGGATGGACCCTCCATGGTATACAGCCACTGTAAAGAAATTTCTAAATAGAGAGAGATTACTGCATAATACGTGCAAATCAAAGCACAGGGCTATAGATAGAGAGATGCTGAATGAAACATATTTGGCTGTCAAGACAGCAATGCACGATGCTTTCGATAACTACCATGGCAAATGAATTTTACAAAGCCTGAAGAAATTCTGGTCTGATGTAAAGGCTTTGTTAGTTGGTTCTGAAGGAGGGAACCAAACAGCGAGGTCATCGGTCCAATTGGGTTAGGGAAGGATGGGGAAGCAAGTTGGCTGTGCCCTTTTGAAGGAACCATCCCAGCATTTCCCTGAAAGGATTCAGGGAAATCACAGTAAACCTAAACCAGGATGAAACTTCGGTAGCTCAGATGGTAGAGCACTTGCCCGCGAAAGGCAAAGGTCCCGAGTTCGAGTCTCGGTCGGGCACACAGTTTTAATCTGCCAGGAAGTTTCATATCAGCGCACACTCCGCTGCAGAGTGAAAATCTCATTCTGTAAACCAAGATGGCTGGATGTGGAGTTGAACCGTCATCTTCTCGAATGTGAGTTCAGTGTGCTAACAACTCCACCACCTCACTCATTGTAAAGGCTGGTGCTGGCACCAAAATTAGTGTCCCATCCTTAGCAAAAGAGACAGGAACTGAAACTGTGGGCAGCAAACCAAGAGCTGAAATGCTTAACTCCATTTTCAGATGTTCATTTACAAAGAAAAATCCAGGGGAATTACCCCAATTTAATCCTCATACAACTGAAAAGATAAATGAGATAATTATTAATATCAGTGATATTGGGAAAGCAGAAATTCTTAAAACTGAAAAAAGCTACAAGGCCTAATGGAATCCCTATAAGATTCTATACTGAATTTGCGGCTAAGTTAGCCCCTCTTCTAACTACAATCTGTCCCAGATCCCTCGAACAAAAAAAAGGTCACTTCTTGGAAAAAAGGCACAGGTCACACCAGTCTACAAGAACGGTAGTAAAAGTGATCCACAAAACTACCGACCAGTATCCTTGACATCCATTTGTTGTAAAATCTTAAAACATATTCTGAGCTCAACATGATTAGGTATCTTGCAAAGAATGATCTCCTCAGTGCCAATATGCATATGTTAGGAAAACATCATCCATGTGAAATCCAAGTCACACTTTGCTCACATGACATACTGAAAGCTTTGGATAAAGGCAGTCAGATAGATGATGCATTTCTTGATTTTCAAAAAGCATTTGACTCAGTACCACACCCATGTTTATTGTCAAAAGTATAATCATATGGGGTATCAAGTGAAATTTGTGACTGGACTGAGGACTTTTTGGTAGGGAGGACACAGCATGTTACCTTAGAAGGACAGTCATTGTTAGATGCACAAGCAACTTAAGGTATTCCCCAGGGAAGTGTGTTAGGACCCTTGCTGTTCATGCTATAAATTAATGACCTTGCAAACAATATTAATAGCAACCTCAGAGTTTTTGCATATTATGCAGTTATCTATGATGAAGTACTAACTAAAAGAAGCTGCATAAATATTCAGTCAGATCATGACAAGATTTCAAAGTGGTACTAGACTTGGCAAATTGCTTTAAATGTTCAGAAATTTAAAATTTTACACTTTACAAAATGAAAAAAAAAATTAGTATCCTATAATATCAATGAGTCACTGTTGGAATTGGCCAACTCATACAAATACTGGGTGTAGCGCTTTGTAGTGATATTAAGTGGAATAATCACATAGGCCCTGTTGTGTGCAAAGCAGGTGGTAGAGATTTCGATTTATTGGTAGAACACTTGGGAAGTGCAAACAGTCTACTAAGGAGACTGCTTACAAATCACTGGAGCAACCAGTTCTAAAATATTGCTCAAGTTTGTGGGATTTGTACAAAATATGACTAACAGAGGATACTGAATGTACACAGAAAAGGGCAGCACGAATGGTCACTGGTTTGTTAGATCTGTGAGAGAGTGATTTTGAAGAAATGAACTGTCAGATCTTGAAGATAGACATAAACTATCCCAAGGAAGTCTATTAACAAAGTTGTAAGTACTGGCTTTAAATGATGACTCAAAATATACTACAACCCCCGATATATTGCTCACATAGGCACTGTGAGGATAAGATTAGAATAATTACTGCATGCACAGAGGCATTCACACAATCATTTTTCCAATGGTCCATACGTGAATGGAACTGGAAGAAATCCTAATAACTGATGCAATGGGACATACCCTCTGCCATGCACCTCACAGTGGTTTCCAGAGTATAGATATAGATGCAGATGTAGACAACTACAAATGTGGTTAGGACACCAGATGGGTCCGCTACTCTGAGGATGGCAGGCTTCAAAGTTTGGTCTTGACCCCATTGATACCTCCAAGGATCCAGCGCGACAGTCTTTTGTCTCCACAATTTTCTGCAATTGCAACAAAGGGTGTGCAGGTGGTTGTGGGTGTCAGAAGATTGGGATTAAGTGCTGACTGATGTGTGCTAACTGCAAGGAGAATTCCTGTGCTAGCTCCTTTCAACTAGATGAAATTGACAAACCCGATGTTGATGAAGACCTGGACTGTATAATATTGGGTGAGAAAAATTTCAGACTTTGAGAAGCCGACTGAGGTAGCGATGGACCCCAAATCGAAAATTACAGACTTTGAGCAGCTGAGTGGCCCAATGACAGTCAAACATCAGCACCTGTGAAATTTGTGTACCTATCAACTTTTTCCCTTTTTCATCTTCATATCTTTAACTACAATTTTTGTTATTACGAAATATAACATCACTAATTCATTTCTAGAACTGTGTTTCTTATCCTGCTTTCATCTTCATATCAGCTGAATGGATCTCATCATTTCTACAGGAAAACGTTTTTCAGTATTGTCTTTTTATGTATTCTACAATTTTAATATTTTATTGTAGTACTACATCTCCTAAGTAAAAGACTGGAACAATAGAGTGCTACAGTACTATGTTTAATACAGTGTAAGTAATGCTTATTAAAGTACTTCAGTATAAACAGTCTTCACTGATGATGAGAAATGGTCCACTTTAAAGAGATGTATGGAAACAGGTGCTACAAGACATTCACTTTTGGTTTCATAAATGCTAAATTTATTCCTCTAAAACTTTTTTATGGACCACTTTATTCACACATGGGCTAGTTTAGATGACATTACGAAGAAAACAGAAGTTGAAATGAGAATTTTTCATAAATATGTGAAATTTGTCCAACTCTGATGAGCATTAGTAAGGGAATGGGCGGTCCAAAAAATATACATCTGGTCTCGTTTAATGCAGAATTTAAGGCCCTACAACTTTTGACAGGACAATGTTTTCGATATTGTGTCTTTTACAAGGTGTAACCGAAAAACCGCAAAAATATCCCTTTCGGGGGCACATTTTATTTTTACCAGCCACCATTTAAGCACAACATTGCCAGTGAGTGGGGGGGGGGGGGGGGGGCGAGGAATCTAGCTCTTAACTACTAAGGACCATCTCTCAGGCCGCTACGATTTTTTTGCCTATATTTCACACATCCCTGCGAAGCGAACTGGAATCTTCTGTGTACCTTCCTATTGGATGGCAAGCTACATGTGCCAGAACTCCTGCAGTGTTGCTGCTCTTTGTTTGTTATTTATGGCCCTTGAGAAATCTTACAGAAGTACCATAGTGTTTATGTGTCCTCATTCTGTTGAATGCTACCGTTTCTCCACAGCGGGAAGAGCTGGACTTTCTATGCAACATGTTTTACGTAAGACAGATGTGGATGTTCAAGAGCATCTCAGTGAATCCTCAGGTGAAGACTTTGATGGCAGTGATAATGACTTTGATTTTGAGATATTTAGTGATCACAACACTAATTTAGAGCAGGAAACTGAAAGTGATGAAGATGTGATAGCTGATGACAATGGAGAAGATTACTACTTCGACAAGAACAGATATTTTTACTGGAGAAAACAGCACCCACCAGCTAACGTAAGAACAAGGCAACACAACATCATCTTGCAGCTTCCTGGACTGCAACAGACAGCAAAATGTTTCGGAGAAAACCCTCCTGTTTTGGAGGTACAGTATGGGAACTGTTCTTTACCCAAGATATTGTAGACAAAATCATTATATGGACAAATCTGAAAATATCTATGCAAATGATCACTTGTCCTATCAAATGATGTTGATGTTATTGAATTGAAGGCACTAATTGGTCTATTAGTGTATTCAGCCATTTTCAAATCAGGGAACAAATCAGTTAACAGGTTATTTGCAACTGATGGAACTGGCAGAGAAGTTGTTTTCAGATGCACTGTTAGTAAAGAAAGATTTCTGTTTTTATTATCTACCTTACAATTTGACACCTTAGATGCTCGGGAGGAGAGGAAAAAAATTACATGAGTGAGCAGCAGTTTCACAAATCTTTCTGCATTTCATCGAAAACAGTCAACTTTGCTACTCTGTAGGTCCAACAGTGTGTGTTGAAGAAATGCTTGTACATTTCCACAGAAGGTTTCAAATGTATATGACAAACAAACCAGCAAAATACAGCTTGAAAATTCAGTGCTTGATTGATGCTCATACAAATTACTTGGATAATGCACACATTTACTCTGGAAAAGGCAGTGATGGTCACTCCTTTTCAAACTATAAGGAAGGTCACAGTATTCCCACACAGGCTGTTCTTTGATTGGTGGTAGTGATGATGTTAGGGTCATGGGGCGTTCAACTACTTGGTCATCAGCGTCCGTACGAAATCTCAATTTTTACACTGTCCAGTTTTTTTTCACAGTCCAATCGAGCCTTTGTCATGAATGATGATGATGGTGGTGAAATGAAGAGGACAACACAAACAGCCAGTCCCTGGGCAGAGAAAATCCCCAGCCCAGCTGGGAATCAAACCCAGGACCCCTTGAACCAGAGATAGCAACGCTAGCCACTAGACCATGAGCTATGGACTCTTCAGTTGGTGAAACCTATTGAAAACAAATGGAGAAATAGAACAGGTGACAACTGATACTATCACTAGAGCTATCCAATGAACTTTCGAAAAAAGGCCTCACATAAGTTGGTACACTGAAAAGAAACAAAAAGGATACGCCACAGCAGTTTCTGCCAAATAAGAAACGAGACATGAAGACAACTGTTTGTGGTTTTACAGAAGACATGACACTGGTTTCCTTTTTGCCCAAGAATTCCAAAGCTGCAATACTAATCTCTTCTATGCAGCATGGAGTAAACAATGATCCTGAATCAGGAAACCTGAGGTCATCCTGTTTTATAATACAACAAAGGTGGTGTGGACTGTCTCAACCACAGATGTGCAGGTTATTCATCTAGTTGCCATATGAGACATTGTTTGGAGTGTTCTACTAAGATCTGCATGAAATACATGCCGGTTGAAAGTGATTGAAATATGATTCAGAGACTCATAAGACTGCACGAGTAGTTTGTACGTGTTCTTTTGAAAGAAAAACATGGCCAAGTTCCTCCCTTTATTGAATCATGGATCCCAACTGTCACCCTACATTAAAAAAATGAGCAGTAAACTTAAAGGCAACTTTGCATGCAATTTCTTATCAGTGAAGTGTGTTTGCGAATCTGTAATATTGTCTCTCTGATGATAATCTGTTAGTGAGGAGACAGCTAACTATCTACTGTTACTTTCATAACTCAGAAATTAAAAATAATAGCAAATTTTGCTGCTTTTTTTTGGGCCTAAATGTTTTAAAGCCTGCACTGTTTAAAAACCTACTTCAAAGAAGTGAAATGACCGCTAGGAAGTTATGAAAAAAAAATCAGCAAAACACTGGTTTTGTACATAAAAAATAAAGAGACAGTCTGAGAGGCCCCTTCATAGTAACTGTGGTCCTGTCAACGTCCACAGCAGTTAACGGCTAGGACAGTCATATTGGACCACAAATGAAGCAATTAAAATAATAAAACCTTATGTAGCAATTATTCCCACTTTGTCTACTTTTTTTGGTTTTATACTGCTGGTATACTCAGGAAAAGGAGGAATCAAGTGAGAATGGACTTTGCAGACAAGTGGATGCTGCATCATGACAACACTGCATGTCACACGGCCACTTCTTTAACAGAATTTTTGACCTCAGTTGTTCCACAGCCCCCCTATTCACCTAACTTGAGTCCTTGAGATTTTTTTCTTTTCCCAAAATTGAAAAATATTTTAAAAGGATGTCAAAAGAATGTGAGTGAGGTCTTCAAGGTCATACTGGTTGAAGCCAATCAGTGCTGCTACCAAGACTGGAAACATTATCCCATTGAATTAAGTATAACCTCCTGCATTCTTTTAGTTAGATATGACATTATCCATTGTCTGCTATACCATCAATTCCATAAAAATCAGTTTATCTTTGAGAATATAGTAATTCAGTCAGGTGAGCGAATGCATAAATGGCATTCCCAGTTGAGCAACTCCTCTGAAATCCAAACTGTGATTTACTGGGGGATGATACTGTTGCTCAGGTGGGAATATATAACCATATCAAAAATTTTGGAAAATTACGTCAGCAGCGAAATGGTTTGGCAGTTATTAACATCTTTCCCATCACCTTTCTTATAGAGGAGTTTAAAAACATCATATTTCAATTTCTCTGGAAAAATGCCCTGAGTTAGTGATGCATTACATATTTCAGAAAAGACAGTGCATATTATATGGGGACAAGCCTTTAGTACTCTGTTGGAAACCCCATCAAATTAAGATACGCTTTTATTTTTGAGAGGATATATAATTTACTTAATTTCACAAGGGGAAGTATGATTAAAATTTAATGTCAAGTTGCTTACTCAACATACTCTTTTGACTTTTCTTTCAGATTGTTTGTCACTATAATTTCTACTACATGTCAGAAATGATTATTAAACATATCTGCTGCCTGTGACTGGCAATTTACAGCCCCTTCATTTACATTAATAGTGGTGTTATCCTGTTCTGTGGCTTCTTGTCCTGTGTCTCATTTTACTGTTCCATATAACCTTAAGTCTGTTGTAATTATTGAGTTCTGTCATAATGTGCATATTCCTTCATTTTAATAAGTTTTCTTAGTATTTCTTGGTATTTTTTATGGTATGTAACTAATGCAGATCTTTGCTTCTCTGTGGCAACAGATACAATTCTCTTATCCTTTCACAAGGTACTTTAATCCTCCTAGTGATACATGGCTGTTTAATGTATTTCTGATTACCTTATGTGGGAAACTCTTTCCATGTAATGACATGAATTTATCAAGGAATATATTATGTCTTCGATTCATTATAAATTTCATCCCAAGTCATCTCTTGTGACTTATTCTTAGAAATGTTTGTCCTGGAATAATTAATTTTCTGACTGACTTCCACTGAGTGGTATTGATACTGTAAGGCACTTTCTCTTTTATCCTAACTGAGCTTCATGATCAGAGAGAGCATTTGCTACTGCATATAAAGCTACTATCTTGTTTTGAGCTTCATCACAGAAAGTATCCTACTCTCTTTCATTGACACGTGTTGGAAAGAATTATTGAGATCGAATTGTGGGTACAAATAATGTTTCCAGATCATCTTTCCTATTAGAATCCTTTAGAAAATCTACACTGAAATAACCACAGACTATTTACTGCTTGTTGCTGTCTGGCAGATAACATAGTAGGGAGTCCATATTCCTCACAAAATTTCCAAGTACCGAACTGTATACAGTGACAATTAAAAGTGAACTATTTTTCAATATTAATTCGCAAGCACACAACATGCTGATGGCTACAAAAGCTAATTGTTTCAATGTTTTTGAATCTGGGTTCTGTCTTCATGTATCCAACAAATCCTCCTTTTCTCACATTAGTTCTACATGGATTTAAGATGACAGAGTGTATATTTAACCTCCGTAACCCTGTAGTTGTGTGGTGCTCACATAGGCACAGGATGTATCTCTTCCATGCTCTCTAAATTTTCCAGGAAGACAAGTAGTTAGTTCTCTACATGCTGAGGTGAACCCTACAAGTGAACATGATCCTAGCTAGCATGAACAAAGAAAATCCACCTGTTTTGAGGTGTAGTCCTATGCCTACAACAGAAAACGCAAGAACTGTAAGCAAGCACAAGTGAAGAACACCTGTAGATGAAGATATCTGGCCTTTTTCCAATGCCCACAGTAAAAGGTAAAATTGGGGGGGGGGGGGGGGGGGAAATGACAGAAATCATTGATATTAACTAGAAAGCTGAATGAACTGAGCAGTAAAACTTGAAAAGACTGGAAAAAATGAAGAATGGATGTAAAGAAAATGAAATTGGAAAAATAAGCAAAAAATTAAATGCAAGGTTACAAGGAAAATAGTCGATGAAACATTTGATAGTGAAGGTATTTTAAAAGAATTACAGAACAGAGAAAATGTGGGGATTAAAAATAACGTAAATTCTTGGATGGGAAAATATGTAAAATAAGGTAGAAGCAATCACTTACCTGTAGAGGATTGGTGTGCGACACACATAAACACATCACAGGAAACTGCTCACAATAGCTTTCAATCTCTTGCTCTTTTTCTAGTAAGAGTACACACATTCACAATCACACAGAGGCCCAACCATACACACACACACACTAGTGGTGAGGTAAGTGGTTGCCTCTCCCTTATTTTATGTGATTTGAAGATTAAAAATAAGATTTTGAATCTGTGGAGTTTGCAGGAAAGAACAATTAAGTCCTATTTGCAGGGTAAGTACAACATCAAGAAAACAAAAATTACAAAATAAAACGAATGTGGCCCTTTCTTTTTTTTTTTTTTTTTTTTTTTTTTTTTTTTTTTTTATTTACTTACTTCTTTTTGGACTTTGTGTCTGTAATTTGTAAAATGAATATGGCCGTGTGTGTGTGTAATTTTGCTGAATTTGTATCCTTAGATATATTAATGGCACCAATAGATATGTGTTATTGACTTATAAGAAGCACTGTTGTTACTCCATTCTCTATTGAAAAGTCCTGCATGGTTAGGTTGAATTAAAAAAATATATATATATATTCTTCAACTCAAATCTAAAATTCAATTTTTGTTTATTACAAGGAATTGCGATAAAAATTTACAACTTGCCCAACATACTACAGCCAATAGTGGTAATTACAAAAAAGTAAAATATCTTGTTTCACAGGAAAAAAATTTAATCCAAAATGTGCTGAATCACACCTCCCTGTAAAGTTACTGGAACTGCATGCCCCTCATCTTCCATAAAATGAAGCTACTATAGTTATGTGTAGTGCTTCATACTGAGCATCTATTCTTCCTGCAGACTGTGAACTCTGTCGTACCCGCAACCATAATGGACTGGAAACTGCTTCATCACCTATCTTAGCAAAAAATGAGTTGAAGACAGTATAGAGAGCCATTCAACAATGCCAGTGTCACCGTACTACTGCATATAACGTGTTGTACACCTTGGGCCATTCATGTTTTGCAGATGCGTTCAAAATTTTACATGAGAGCAGAAAGATACAGCTCAACACGGTAATGGTTGGGCAACTGCTGCTATTGTGCGGTATCCTGGAGATTGTTAAGGTTGGCAGTGGTCAAACACACAAAATACTAGCTTGAAGTTGTTCCACATGTACTAATTCAGAACTACGGAGTCGTCAAACACTATGTAGAATTTTGCAGATTGTAAAGTGCATTGGCTTTGTACAGAGCATCACAGATAACTTGCAAGAATACGCTTTATACTCATTCATAATTTGGATGGTGCAATACGTGTGTTTAATATGAAGCTCTTCCAGCAGAAATATTATATATGACAAATTGGAAATAAAGCAAATGATATCAAGCATAAATAATACAATGAGTGGCAATTTGCAGAAACTTACAAAGAATACCTTTAACTGGGGGCTTACAGATTTGCTAGCTCATTACTGCTGCGAAGATAATCAGTGTATGCAATAACAGCTTTTTCTTGTTCATATGTTTCTACAGACCCAGGTCGCATGAGTCTAACATTTGTTATTGCTCTCTCTGGTGATAAATCATGAAACCTCACAAGATAACATGCTGCCATTACACCTGTTCTTCCTCGTCCCATTCGGCAGTGGACACCAACTGGCTGAAAGAGAGAAGAGTGATCTTAGGCATTCCAATGCATACACATTTAGTTTTTACAATATGGTGTCGTACATGTCTTGCAATGCCATCAAAACAAAGCAGTTTAATTTTATGAAACTATAAACACAAATATTAAGCAGTGTAAAAGTGGTTATTGCACTCTATTAATAGCCCTTAAAAGCAATGATTTGTGAACATGAACGATGACAGACGATTCCATAGTACATAAGGCTTTGATGAAGAAAGATTATTCAGGACAAAGCAGCTGATAGGTCGCGAAACTAGCTTGAGGATATTAATTCCTACCAAAACACAAAGAAGTAGGTGTGCAAGCAACTGCCAATAGTACAGGAATGTTGACAGCGACGTAAAATCATAGAGGTCTCAGCTCCACTGTGTCATGGTAGGTTGGGGACGAATTACTGAAGGCAAAACAAAATTGTGGACAGTTCTTGCTTGTGCACCAAATGCTAAAATGTACAATTTTGAACGTAGGATTTGCATACGTAATAATCCAAGGCAAATATAAACATTAAACTAAAGGTTGCGATAAAGATTAAAAAGTGCGTTAACCTTCTGACAAAATTCCCAAGGCCGCGACCCACAATTAAAAATTGTGACAACGGACAGCTATTAATTACTAGCTCACAGTAAATAAATTATAATTAAAAAAAGTGTGTAGTAGCCTCACAACACTTCATAAATTGACCTAACCTAAATGAAACTGACCTCACTCTTTTTTAAGGCTAATTCACAAATTTTTATAAACTTTTTAATCTGGGTTATCGATGGCGATCGAAATTCTTTTATGGGAATTTCTGTCCACGCGATGTCTGGAAATGCGTGAACAGGAGGTTTCTTCTCTGGAGATAGTGTTACAATGTGTTTTATTCCCTCATTAATCAAGAAACGAATATTCGCAGCGGTCTGTGGCCATGCCATTCCAGCTAATTCATTCTGAACGATCCACGAAAAGTTCCAAGGTGGACAACAATAATTATCTACTGATTCTGCCATATAAGGTGCCAACACTCATGTACCCCGCAATAGTACTTAACTACTTCGTAGCTCATACTACCGTACCGTATAAAAAAAGCAGCAGTGTCAAACTGAGCAAAGATCACCAACTGACAAATTACATTAGATTTCCAGAGATGAAGTACGACACAAGACCAGACTATCTAGCGTCGATTAACGCGCTTCTCTTGAAATAATTGATAAGAATATACTAAAATGTGAACGAAGAGGATGGTCAACGACATTTGTGAGGCAAATAAGCTACGAATCTGTCATATGAGGCTGTGTGCGAGAGCACTCGTCAAAATGGAAGCGTGATGAAGTGTCACCGCAAAAAGAGTTAGAGAATTTATTTAGATGCAATTTGGGCTCTGTATTACCTTTTGTTGGATGCCTCATTGCAGTACTTCTACAAATCAGCATCATACGGGTGTTAGTCTAACAAGTTAACTAGCGCAACTACTCGGGAGGCATTTGAGGTTAATTATTTTCTGAACCGTTTGTGGCTACACTACACACTTGTTACAGTGGAGGACGCTATCTTCACGCGATATTTTCTATAAGAGTTGAAATGTTGGTCTTGTTAGTGATTTGTTATGCAAATGCCGACGGCAAAAAACATCAAATAATGCGAACGTGATACATTGCTGTTTAAACCGGCGCCCAAGCAATTTTGTTTCTTGATACACTCTGCCAGCGGAATATCGTTCCCTGATTGGCTGACGAACTCGCGTGCTGTACAGACTCTGTAAGTATTTACACCTATACGATTCGGAAAACTATTTTGCGCTTGCCGTAGTAAGATAAGTGTTGAAGTTGAAAATTTTGGCAATTCGTTCGTGACATATGAATCTAGTCGCAGTACTCGAGTGTACTTGCGGAAAAGTATTACACAAATTAGCCGTGCTATCATGATCACAGGTAAAATTTGATCTGTTATAAGATTCATAACATTGTACTGCATACAGATTACAATTTAGTTTAAGTTTTCTATTATTTAGCAAGAAGAACTAGCGAATACTTGAGAATAGATTTTGCTACTAGTTTCTGATACATCATTTTTCACAGTAATTTGTGCAACTAACATTTTTCCTTCTAGCATACTACTAGATTTATCCATTGACAGACTTTATACGAAAAGAAACAAACTCGTGAAGAAAATTTCTGATAATTAAGAAACTTAACCGCCGAATTAATGGGCAAAATACAAAGTTAATTGCTAAAACGGATGCTAGACTGAATGTTTACCGTCATCGCCCTGCCACGGATTTCACTTTCCTTTAGATTATATAGATATAGACAATACTGAAGTATTGCACACTGCTTCTTTATATATTACAGTTTATTCCGTTTAATTTCCATAGAATTGTTAGTTCAGAAACGTAGTTCACATTATTGCACGAGAATTTTGCTTTGTTGGGGTATCGTGTTAAAAGTTAGTGATGTTAATTCACTTTGCCCTGACATAGTACAGGCGCTCCGAACTTCCGTCGGAATGGGAACGAGCGTCGTTCATAAAAATACTTTGCCTCCTAGGTACGTATGTATTGTGTAGAAAGCAAATTACCTGTGCAGCCTCGACATAAAAATTACTTCACTGCTGAACAATAGTGTATTATGAACCGGGTTTTCACAGCAGCGCCCATTTATTGGCAATCCAGATACAGTACAAATAATCTGATATCTCTCATTCCATGAACGGCCTTAATAATTGTACCCTCAGGGTAGTAAAAAACTAAACAGTAGCATCCAACTGTTTATTTTTGCTGCAGCTTGAGTCCAGTTCTGGCACAAATGTTCACAATGGCCAGAATTTTCCCTTCACTTGTAAATACAACGCTCATTTTCTGCTGTAATGAAATTTCTTGCATTATATTTGGTTTTGGTCAGTGGGAGTGTATCTTGTAATTCACTGTCTGTATTTTGCAGTAATCCATTAAGAGATGCTGTAGCTTCAGAGCAGGAATGTTAGGAGAATTCAAATGTTATGTCCATTCTCAACCAACATTACTTTGTCACTTTATGGGAAACTGTCTTTCATATTGCTTTCTCAATTCCACGTGCCATTCAAAAACTCTCAGTATATCTTCATTATAGACTGGATTTTGTGTTGACCAGATATAAGTTTTAAATGTAGGCCCTACTTTAAAAATGAAATTTCTGTCTTATTTATAATTTAGTGAATCATCTTATTTCGAACCTGCATCTCCTCCCAAGGACACTTTTTCATTCTGGTTATTAAAAAAACCCTTACTTCTTAACATTTACATCTCAATTCTTTTTTTATGCCTCTTAGGAAGCATCATTGGTCATACTACAGCCACTGTGACAATTCTATTTGATGCTTTTATCACACAGTCTGAGACTGTACAATAACATTTCAAGACTGATGAATTTTCAGTTAGTATCTGATAATTGCCACAGTGCTCTTCACTTGTGTAGTTCCTCTTACACAGTTTGCCATTTACTACCACACCCTGCTTGTACCATATTGAGACTTCATAATGTATTTTCGTATATGAGTAAATAAACTGTGTATACAGCATATAAATAGCTGAAACTGTGATTAACCAAGAGACAGAAAAGTGACTTGCATAAGGGGAATCAGGTAAACAGAGGAATAGAAGATGCGCAGAGGGAGGCTGGGTGGGCCTACCAAAGAGCCATGTGATGTTTCCTGTTGAATAAAACTGTGATAAGAGTAAAATGTTGCAAACTTAAGCCTGCCAAGGGAATGGCAGTAGAACTGTATGGTATATAAGGAAAAGTAATTAACAGAAGACCTGAATCCAAAACTCATTGTCACCCCCTGTTAACACCTCAATACTCTAATGAATATAAATTGGCTTCAAAGTTCATGCATTTGACAAGTTGTATGACAGATCACCATTAGTTTGTAATTAAATACATTTTCACTATGCACGGAAATGGTCTTCCCATTACAATGTATGATAGATCTCTAGGAATCCAGTTTTTGTAACTTGTATGATGTAGTAGTGCTGGTCACAAAAACACTCCAATAATAGTGTTGGCTGTTGCATGGCTACCGCTAAAATTGTTAAGATTGTATGGATTAGGATATAAGATTTTGTGGTGAATGTTACAGATACTGTTTCAATATCTGGACATTGCAAGGTGCTTTACAGTATGTTGCAATACCATTATCATCCCTTTCCTTCCCCTTTTGCTTCAATTCTTACATAGTAAATAGGAAGAACGACTGTCGGTAGCCCTCCATATGAGGCAGACATACAGGCCTGCATATTTCTGATGTCCTTAAAACTATATTTTTAGTTCAACATGTGAAACTAGACAAGTTGACATACATAGTGACTCCATGATGATGATACAGGATTTCAGGGATTATGAAGAAAGGTAAATGAATCAATTTGTGAAAAGATACACTGGTCAAGAAACAACTGAACTGCAAATTATAAGCGAAAATTGTCCTGATATATGTGACAGTGTACCCCTTCTGCTATAAGCTCTGTGCTTTCCATGTTTCGGGAGGAGGTAGTATGGACCAAAACAAGAAAAAACTGTCTAGTAAATACAGTCTCTAAAATGCATACCTTATAAGCTATGAGCACCTGTTCAGTGGTTGTGTTTCACAGTAGCAAAGATGGCAGGCACTCATAGCTCTTAAGGTATGCATTGTAGAGCTCATGTTTGCTAAACATTTTTTTATTGTTTAATATTATCTCCTTCCAAAACAGAGAATGCAAAGAGCATGGTCCTCTGGCACAAGTATCAGATCAATTTTCACTTATAACTTTCGCCTCTGGCATTACCGGACCAGTAATATAATCACAGAATCACCCTTAAACTGTTGCAGTAATACTTCGCTTTTGGTTCATTTAATTTAAAATCATCCAGAATAAAGAAATCTTGTCACACTCAAGTCACAGATGAAAATCTAGTGTAAGAAAGTACATAATGAAAGAGTGTTAATATATTTTTTCCTGAATTTTTAGATCAAAACTGTGGTTAAGGCATAATTTTAAAATTCATTTCGTTTCCACAAACAGGTACAAATAAAATAATAACTTTTTTAAATTTATGTATCAGTTTTACTCTGTTTGTTTCACTGGAAATATAAGTGCTTTTTACAAATTTCAGGTATTATTTTCTTAGCAGAAATCGCAAATTTCACCATTTTAATGTTTGTTTCACATAACGTTTATTATCATACTATTTAACAAAAAAATATGAGAAGGATTTTTGTTCTGTTTAGTGATCTAAAACTGAAACAACATAAATAAAAATACATTCATATCGTTTTATGACTCAGCTAGTGTGATCTTCGATCTACATAAAATACATACATAATACTCTAAAAATTATTCATTCTTTTAACAAATTATCAGTGGAAATTGTGTCCAATCTCAAGTATTTAAATGACAGTTCTTGTGCTTGCAGTAGGAGCAGATGCAATCTTTAAAATTTTTTAATAAGGGGTCCAACAAACATCACCATGAAGTGACCGCTAATAAACTGAGGAAGGTCCACATGGTCTCATGAAACTGACCTTTGCAACTCAATGTTCTTCACTGATCGCAAGTATTTTTCCAGCCCACCATTGGTTATTGTAGCTACTAGTGACGAGCATTTCTTCTTCAGTTGTGACATTGGCCTTGTTTTGAGGCCTAAGATGAACTTGTATAAATTTAGTACATGATGAACCACACTTTACCAGTATCCTGCTTTTCTTCAGTGGTTTGAAAAAACTGATTAACTCTTGTCCGAGGGCTGGTAGAACCAGTTTAATATCATTTTTGTAACATATTTGTGTATTTTGTTATCTCCTCTGTCAGAAACATAAGATCTTTGTATTCCTGGAGCATGAGTTTTGGCAACTGAAAACAGATTTTTTTTTGCCTTAAAATGTCATTGTTTTATGGACACTAAACTTGCTCATGTGACTAAACATTTATTAGTACCACAAACCCCATCACATAAACTTTTGTGATGACTAGTGGCAAAAAGTTTTATTCTGCAATTACATACCCTTGATCTTGCTTGTGATGACATGGATTTAGAGAGTTCTTAAAGTTTTTACCTTGTGATTAGCTGCCATCACTGAAATAAAAGAATTAATGTTGGATGTGTGGTATTTGTTCCAGGTGAGAGCAGGTATTCGTATCATGCTGCAAAAAATCACTTAAAGACAACACTACGACACTGACTTAAAGCAATTCTCTGTTTTATAGTACACAACAAAAAGATAAAGCATAATTTGAAAGTTCTGCCAATGAAAACCTTGTGCAACATCCTGAAGCAAACAAGTATAGTTTTGTGCAAAATCCAGTATAATGATGTAGGAAGTATCATGGAGTATTTCCTTGCTTGATTTTAAGTAGTAACTCAGAGATTTTTGTATGTAATGATGTGTTAAGTTTTGAAGTACTTACACAACATACTCAACAAATTCATTGACTGTCTTCATGAAAGTGTCCAATGTAGGGTGATAAGTTTGGATTTATTGCCTGAAAATAACATTTTCAAAATCTTGTAAGGATTCCATCTCCAATATAAAATTATGCAGTTCATATTTGCACTCCTCATTTTACAGATTGTAAACAAGTTTCTGTAAAAGTTTTTCTGTTAAGTTTTACATGTGCATTGTGCATCCTCAATTTTACATTTTGTTGAGAAATGCATGTACCCAAATTTTTCATTCTGCTTTCTTTTGGGCAAAGTTCACAAAGCATTGTGAAACAAATTGTATCACAAGCGTAGTTTTATTTGAGAGTTAAGTACACATCTTTCAGATTATGCAAAATGAGTCTTTTTGTATTTATGATTTTTTGCTTTTTTCTGAAGAGACAGATAGTCTCTTCTTAATGTGTAACCAATACAGTCTCTTTTATTAGCTGAAATTTGACCTATGTAATCATCATAGTAAAAGGTCTGGACATGTGTTTCCACATCCTTGTCTGTTCTGTTTCCCACATCACATCTTCCTTTTGACAAAATACAATCTCCTTTTTTAGTAATTCCCTTAACTTCTCTACCCTGTATTCAGTGGTTTTAAAAATGTTTAGGTTTTTTTTTCCTTGGCACACAGAAGGTTTTTTTCTTTACCACACAGAAGTTGATGCAAAGATAAGTATTTGCAGTTTTCCTTAACACAACTTTTACTAAATTTCTCTTGAAGTTTTTTGCATTAAACTATTTTAGTCTGTGCATTCAGCACTGCCACATTCTTCAGACACTTTTTCCACTGGAATATGTAGCACTTATGATGCTGTTTGCTGGAATTTTGTGCTATATGATGGGATTTAGATCAAATGCCTTGCAATTTCAGGGACAAAATGGCCTTACAGCATGTCATAGGAAGCTTGGTACCAGGGATGAGTGCAAGATTCTTATATTTCCTTGTCATGGTTAAAGAAACAAGTTTCAGAGATATCTTAACAGCCTTTTTACTGAGATTCCTAAAAGGTCACCGTAAATTCTTTGTCTTCACATGTTCCCATATAGAGCCTTTAATGAAAAGTTCAAACACTGTCATTATGTTCACAGGTACTTCTTAGCTTCAGTACTTCTTAGCTTCAGTAATTCAACATCAGAATGATTCAAAATTTGCCAGTCTCTTTTTTTGCTACTATGACTTTTCTGGTGACACAAGACTGACTGAAATTTTGTTTTTCATGATCATTTCTAAATCAAATGGTAAAGAGCCATGAAAAAGGAATATTATTTCAGTCTTTGTTCAGTCAAAGATGTATTATGAAGACTCTGTAAGGGGAAACAAGGGTTAATGGTTTCTTTATGGACTTTCGTAACACTTTTAGGGAACAAATAGGATTTCAGTCAAACACGGCAGAAATATCTGTCAAGCATATTCAGTTAGCAGGTTGAGAACATTATAAACCTGTTGTCAGCTCACAACACAGGTCTAGCAAGAGAGGAAGAACACTCTTCCGATTTTTTTTCTCCCCCGAGAAGTATGGTAATAGTCATTTTGTGAAAAAAAATTGAGATGGTGAAATGTGATTTTAGTGAAAAAAATTCTAAATTTACAAAAACCTTCAGGAATGATTTTCGTTACAGATTTTCAAATATTTGTGTGAATAGTTGCAGCATTTTAACAATTTTATACCATACATGAATCCTTTTATTTTTCCAGTGTCACCAAATTGTATAAAATCAATACATAAATAAAAAAGTTACAGTGGTTACAAACTTACAAGCCATCCTCTCCCTCAATGCCACTTTGTGAAAATGACACTCATTTCATAATGGCCTCCTAACTATAGTTTAGATCACAAGATTCTAGAAAAAATTATTTTAACCCTCTTTCATTATATACTTTCTTCTACCATATTTTCATAAAGATCTCTGATATGAGGGCAATGACCTTTGGGTGATTTCACACGAACAAGGCCCTGTGCAGAATGAATATTTTCTCAGAGGAATGGTTAAAGTAATGGAGTCACATTTAATATATAAAATCCCCATCCAGTCACCCCAGTTTAAATTTTTTGTATTGTGCCTAAACTAATCAATGCAAATACCAGGATGGTTCATTTGAAAGGATGCAGCTAATTTTGTCATTTATTATTGTTGACTCTGGGCAAGACAGAAAATTGCAACAGAGGAGGCAAAGGTCAGGGCGGCTTGTGGACTTCAAATTTATTCATTGAAAGATATTAAGAAGTGATTGTTGTGATTAAGTATAGAATATAGAGCTGTAATTAATTTCAGCTTTTTTTGTGGTGTGGCTTGGAGGTGGATGCTTGAGATAAGCTGCAGATTGTGATTGATGGAAAAAAAAGTGGGGTTAATGAAGGTGCTGTGAGACCAAAATGTGATATACAAAGCAGATAGTGGGGCCAAAGACTTGTAAGAGGAAAAATTGCACATTGCTAGACTGAGAAAACTGGAAAGTTAGGCTCCAAACGAATTAATTTGCCGCAGATCTATCATACTAACTAATCCCAACACTTGAAACGCAGCATCACGAAAAAAGGGAAGTTCTAAATGGTAAATAGAAAGCTGCTGTAATACTGAATAATAGATGTTGTTTTTGTTGTTATTTTTGATTCAAAGACTGGTTTGATACAGCTCTTTATACTACAATACCTTATGCACCCCAAGGGGTTCACATCACTCTTGTGAGTACTGGGCCACCATGGGGCCACAGCCCTTGCAGCTCCACTTTCCCCTTCCATGCTGCAAATCTATCCTTCTATTATTCTTTTTTCCCTTCTGTCTTTCCATTGGATGGTCTTCATAGTGCCTATTGTGCTTGGACCTGGTTTGTGATTTTAGACACTCCTTTTCTCCCTTCTAGCATTCTACAACTTTTCATTCGTAATTATGTGGTCCTCTTGATGTGGTTTGACTTGCTACTCATTTTTCAAACTCTACAGAAATGTGGATGATGAGGGGAAGGTTGCCCAGCACGGTGTATATTACACCTTTTGTGCATTTGTCTTTGCACTCTTCCTTTCTGCAAAGGTATTATGCCCAAAACCCAGCACAGTAGCCACCATTGTTATATGTAGGGGGCATCATCAAATACCTTCACAGTGGTAGTTCTCTGAACCCACAGGGATCGCCCTATTGGTGCCTGAGTTGGATACCCATGCAAGCCAGGGAGTATGTGTCCATCATGGTTGGGGCACAGGACTCCAGGCAACAGTCTGCTGGTGAGGTAATGGTTGCTGTCGGCTGGGTGGTGCCCCTTAGGGGATGATACCAATCAGAGTGGACGATACCATGGCAGAAGGTTTGCACATGAAGCGAATTACACTTTCCTCTGCTGTTGGCCACAAGGGAGATGGGAAAGATTATTACAGTGCAGAGAGATATAACCCTATGGTGTTTCCTTCGCTGGCTACGC
The DNA here is from genome assembly GCF_021461385.2 of Schistocerca piceifrons. Classification (NCBI taxonomy): domain Eukaryota; kingdom Metazoa; phylum Arthropoda; class Insecta; order Orthoptera; family Acrididae; genus Schistocerca; species Schistocerca piceifrons. Next base: position 120,614,937 of record NC_060138.1, read on the forward strand.
CATGGGAAGAGGTACAAGCCAGACATTTGGGTATGAAACACTTCACCAAATACTTGGTGTGTACTCAGACTGTGGGGCACTTTTTCTGAAACAAATCCATTATTTTATGTGGAAAACACTGAAAACAAATTTGGTAAGATTGAGTCTCTGAGAAAAGTGCAAAATGGTTTGGTATTAATTATAACTTCCTCTGCTGCCCAACGTATAGGTCCTCTGGCCATTTCCTTACACTGAACTTTGAACATGGTCTTAGGAATCGTCTTCCGCAGAGATCAAATGCTCCAAACAGGTGAGGAGCTCCAGACTAAATTGCAGTGGTGAGGCATACATTTTATGAGACAAGTGCAAAAATGCCATACAGATGCAGGGGCATTTATCTTAACCTTTGAAGGGAATGTCCTCCCAGAGAAATTTAAGGTCATGGTGTATAGGTGTGATGCGAAACCACATGTCCCTCCACCTGTGAGCTACTGTGGATGTTTAAGCTTTGGGCATATATCATCCCGCTGCACAATGGATCAAAATTCAGCAGCTGTGGATGATCGCTCCACAAAGATAGTCCATGTGAACATTCATTCACCATTATGTGTCAACATCGCCCTTCCCAGTTTGCCAGTTTGTCCAATAGAAAGAACAAATGATCCAGGAATACAAATCTGTTGACTGCCTGTTGTATACTGAGGCACGGAAGAAATATGAATGCTTACCTCCTATGGATATGATGATCAATTACACTAACACTACAGGCACTGCCCCCCCCCCCCCCTTTCAAACTAGATCTCCTACCACCTTCCCTTCCCATGGTTTCTGCGGTACCTTCTTCGGGAACCGCTTCCAGCACTTAGCCGGAGAAGCATTGTCCTCCTTTGGTGTCTACTGGTTACAGGCTCCCTCTTGGGATCCCTCTACCTGGCACCTGGCACCCCCCCCCCCCCCCCCCGCCCCCCCAGCCAAAGAATGGCTGCACGAGTCGTGGCTTTGGGTCCCATGGCTTCTCTACTTTGTCTGTCCCGCACTCACTGGGTATATCCCCTTGCATGAGCCTCACCCACCAGGGGTACAAAAGAAAAGAAGAATCAGACAAGGGTTCTCTGGTGCCCCTGGACATGCCGGATCCCACCACGCAGTGGGATTGTGAGACAATGTTTGTGAATGTGTTTCCATCACCACTGGTGACAGGCAGTGATCTTTGGTCCAATCATACCTAACTACTGTCACCTACCTGAACGAAGCCACCTTATTTCTTCTTCTGTGGTTTGCATTGCTCTCTAAGAAATGCTCTTCAGTGAAGACCATTCTCCAACATTCCATGGTTATTGTGCATACTGCTGGAACCATGCTGCTCCAGAGAGTACATCTGGAGGGGTCTGTACTTTGGTTCCTACAGATGTTGTCAATTAATGGATTCCCCAGCATACTCATTGGAGGCAATAGTGGTGCAGGTGCAAATGACCTCAGCAATTACGTTTTGCAACATTTACCTACCTCCAAGGAGGCCACTTACTTACATTGCATTGTCCACATTAATCCATCCAATAATCTCCTCCCCCCCCCCTCCCAACCCCCCAACCACCACACACACACACACACACACACACACATATTCCATTTTTTTTTTCGTGCTTGTGGATTTCACACAAACCACCCTCTGCTGTGGGGGAGTAACACTTCATCTGGTAAGGGCCTTCTAATTGACCAGCTTCTCATAGACCTTGCTTTTTGCCTCAGTAATGGTTCTCTTATCCACTTAACTGCTGTCCATGGGAGTTTTCAGCTATTGATTTAACCATTTGTTCTTCTAATCGTATGGCTTCACTACATTGGTTACATGATGACTATTGTGACAGTGACCACTTTCCAGTGATCCTGTTGTTTACTTGCCCCTGCCAGACAGACCGACAACCATGTTGGGCACTTCACAGAGCCAGCTATGCTGTGTAAGCCTGTGCTGTTACATTTGCCACCTCTCTGTTGGATTGTATTGGTGAGGTTGTGCAAGGTGACTCCAACATGATTATCCATCCCACTGGAAGTGCTATTCCCCTTTCTACAGGCCTGCCCCATCATCGTCCAATGCTGTAGTGGACTAGATAGATTGCAGTAGCTATTCAGGATCAATACCAAGTCGTGCAACGTTTCAAACGCCAACCTTCACAGACCAATAATATCATTTTATACAACTTCATGCTAAAACTCACTATCTAACCAGTCTTAAACATCTACCTCTATACTCTGCAGACCACTGTGAAGTACATGCAGAGGGCATCTCCACTTGTTTCAATTATTATGGTTTCTTCCTTTTCCAATCATGTGTGGAGATTGGGAAGAATGGGTGATTGAATGCTTCTGTGTGTGTTGTAATTATTCTAAGCCTCTCTAAGTGAGCAATGGTTGTAATATATTCCTAGAGTCGTCATTTAAAGCTTGTTCTTGAAACTTTCTTGGTAAGCTTTCTTGGGATAGTTTACATCAGTCTTCAAGAGTCTGCCAGTTCAGTTTCTTCAGGATCTCTGTGACACTCTCCCATGGGTCAAGCAAGTGTGTGACCATTCATGCTGCTCTTCTCTGTATACATTCAATGTCCCCTATTAGTTCTATTTGGTATGGGTCCCACACACTCAAGCAGTATTCTAGAATGGATGATTTGTAAGCAATCTCCTTTGCAGACTCATTGCACTTCCCCAGTAGTCTGCCAGTGAACCAAAGTCTATCTGCTTTACCCATGACTGAACCTATGTGATTATTCCATTTCATATCCCTAAAAGCATTACATCCAGGTATTTGTATGATGTGGTCGATTCCAGCAGTGACGTTGATATTATAGTCATAGGATACTGTGTTTTTCATTTGATGAAATGCACAACTTTACACCAGAGAATTGCTCTGTGATGTGGTATCCGCATCAGATGGGATTGATGAAGGGCATTAGAAAAGTTCAAAGAAGGGCAGCTCGTTTTTGTATTATCTCAAAATAAGGTAGAGAGTGCCACAGACATGATTCATGAATTGGGGTGGCAGTCATTAAAACAAAGGCATTTCTTGCTGTGGCAGGACTTTCTTATGAAATTTCAATCACTGACTTTTTCCTCAGAGTGTTGCAGCCCACCTACATTGGGAGAAATGATTATCATAATAAAATAAGAGAAATCAGAGTTTGCACAATAAGATTTAAGTGTTTGTTTTTCATGCGTGAAATTCAAGAGTGGAATGGTAGAGAAAGAGCTTAAAGGTAGATTGATGAACCCTCTGCCAGGCACTTAATTGTGAATTCAGAGTAATCATGTTGATGTTGATGTATATATAGAGTAAGGAGGAGTGCTGGGAGCACTATGTCTCATCTCTGGGGTAGTATGCCTCTTCTCCTCAGCTCTGTGGCCTTCTGAGCTGCCAGTGATTAACAGCTGTTCCGGATCTTGTCCTACACGGTGCTCTTTGTATTGATTCATCAGATCTTATAGAACATCTTGTGACAGCATTGATGTCCTCTTTCTATGAGGCTGTCTTTCTACTGCAAAAGTGACAAATTGAATATATTCCCTTATGTTTCACTCCCCACCAAGCTGCATCCTATAATGAACCCTTCATCGACTGCGAACTACTTCGGGCTCTTGCTTCATCCCATAACAGAGCTCCAGCGCTGAATCTATTCACAATCAGATGATCCAGTGTCTGAATGTTCCCCAAAGGCAACATCTCCCCAGTGTCTTCATCTGTATTTGGCTACAAGGTGCCTTCCCCTTGCAATGACGAAATAGCATAGTTGTCCCAGTCCATAAGCCAGGCAAGAATCCACATCTCTCAACAGTCACTATCTGATTAGTCTGACCAGTGTGTTCTGTAAGTCACTTGGAGGATGTTTGCTCACAGGTTAAGCTTGGTTCTCAAATCTTGGGATCTTCTGTCCCTCTATCATTGTGGTTACTGAGAGGGATGATGCACAACCGACCATATGCTTAGGTTGGAAGCAGCAATACAACTGGCTTTTTCTAATCTCCTTGTCACAGTCTTTTTTGACCTGCACAAGGCATAAGACACAGCTTAGTTTCATCACATTTTAATTACTCTCCATGACTGGGGATTTTGAGGCTCCTTACCGATTTTTATTCATCGCCTCAGTCCCCCCTCCCCCTCTCCCTCTCCCAGGTGTTCTGGATAAGATTTGGCACTTCATTCATTTCCACATAGGTCCAAGAGAATGGTGTCCCACATGGCTCTGTGTCTGAGTGTCTCTCTCTCCCTCATCGCCATCAGTGGAGCACTGGTCACTCCTGCACTGCTATGGCAATGATTTTTGCATTTGGAACAGCTCCCACTCAGCGTTTGGAACAGCTCCCCAGAGCCCCCTCCCCCTCTCCCTCTCCCAGGTGTTCTGGATAAGATTTGGCACTTCATTCATTTCCACATAGGTCCAAGAGAATGGTGTCCCACATGGCTCTGTGTCTGAGTGTCACTCTCTCCCTCATCGCCATCAGTGGAGCACTGGTCACTCCTGCACTGCTATGTCAATGATTTTTGCATTTGGAACAGCTCCCACTCAGTAGCTTCTGCTGAATGCCAGCTTCAAGATGCCATCTGGTGGGCCTCTGCCTGACTCTATTCCATGGTTTCCAGTTCTCTCCTACAAAAACACGGGTCTTGCATTTCTGCCGTTGTGCAATGGTCCATCCTGACTCAGAACTCTAACTGGGTATCCAGCTCCTGGACTTTGTAGCACAGTCCTGTTTCTTGGGCCTCCATCTTGGTAAAATGCTGAGCTGGCAGCCCCACATTCACCACCTGAAGACTAGGTGCAGGCAGAAGCTTACCGGTAACTCTTTCTGCTTCCTTGCCAACACTTCTTGGGGTGTGGATCATGCTAGTCTTATCCATTTTTACCGGGTCCATGTTTTGTCCCAACTGGACTATGTTTACCAGGTTTATGGTGCATTAGTTCCTTCAGCTTTAAAGCTGTTAGATCCCAGTACACCATCATGGCATGTATCTGGCCACTAGTGCCTTTCAGATTAGTTCCGCAGACAGTCTCCTTGCTGAAGTGGGTATCTTCCCTTTTCAGATTTGACAGCTCCATCTCTTGGTCTCTGATGCAATCACCATTCGACAATATCCTGATCATCCCACTATCCGATTGTCTTTACATATGGGGTGTGTCCCATCCGGATAGCTGCCCTCAGGTGAAACTACCAGTTGGAATGCATCACAGTTCTCTCTGCCGAGATCTGCATCTCCCCTCCCTGTACTGTTGCTCCCCGTGTTTTCTCACACAGTCTGTTTTGGATGGTACCAGGCCTTGGATTAGGGCTAATCTCTTCTGCGGTCCACAAGTCTCATTCACCTCCATGACCTTTTGGCTTCTGTTATGTCCAGTTCTTCAAGAGTTCCAGGATGCTACATACTTTACACCACCAGATAAGACAGGATATGCTTTTACATCTCCTGCTGGTATGGAATCCTTTTCACTGCTGCCAAGAACATGTAGCATGTTTATGACAGAGCTAACAGCCATTAGCAGAGCCCTCCACTTAATTAAACAGGCCTCTCTTGACCTGTTTTAATACGTTCTGACTCAATGAGCAGTCTCCAGGCTACAGACTGATGCTATTGTTGCCACCCTTTGGTATCTGCTACTCATGACCTTTCCGATGACCTTCGTCATGCTGCCTGCTCAATTGGCTTTCTTCGGGTCCAAAGTCATGTGGGTATCCCAGGAAATAAAATGACTGACCGTTTGATTAGAGTAGATTAGAATAGTTCACAAGAAGAAGAGCAAAATCTGAGAGGGGCACAGGGAGTGGAGGAAGCAAGTTCTGCCCACTGACTGTCAACACACTGGCTGCTGAGGGGTGAGGGGCAGTGTAGAAGAAACAAGCCGCACCAAGTTCTCTTACAGTTTTGTGTTCAAAGGGGCATTGATAGTGCTATCCATCTCTTAGCTGCTGCTGCAATAGTTGTCAATTGCTACTCACTACACATCTACAACTGGAAAAATTGAGACAAGGGTGTAACAAAAGTTTACAGGATTCATGAAACTGAAATTGGTAGTTTCATGTTGAATGATGGTGCTTGTGGCTACTGATTTTGTATCAGTTTTCATAGAAAATTATACAATGAAACGTGATCACCAATCAACAACGTATCCACCCTCTAGCAGTAAAGACCTCTCATTCTGCACTTCTTTCCATGTGAATCCCATGGAGTATTGGTCAAAGTTGCTGCAGACTGGGCGCAGTCTTCTGAACCAAGGGGAATAAGTCGATTATTTGTCTCAAGACACCCCTGTCAAAGTTATCCAACTGGATTTTCCCAGTAGATCTTTGCTGTAAGAGAAAGAGAATTATAAAAAAAGAAGTCTGAAGGTAGAATTTGGTTTTATGCAAAATGTGTAGTTACAAATAACAAGTAGAAATCCAAAAGGGAACAGTTGACTTAGTAAAACCAGTTACAGAGTAGTAGTCTCATGTATAACATGATGCTACCACAAGTAATTGAATGAAAATAATTTCTATTACAAAAGACTATACTGTCTGGGCAACCATAGCTGTGAATCTTGGAAAATAGAAAACCACTTCAGCCATCTGAAATTCCTTTTTTTATACTGAATTCACAATAAAAGTGCAAAGAAAGCAGGTGCTGACAGATGTGAAAATTACCGAACAATCAGTTTAATAAGTCATGGATGCAAAATACTAACATGAATTCTTTACAGACGAATGGAAAAACTGGTAGAAGCCGACCTCGGGGAAGATCAGTTTGGATTCCGTAGAAATATTGGAACACATGAGGCATAGAAATATTGGAGCACATGAGGCAATACTGACCGTACAACTTATCTTAGAAGCTAGATTAAGGAAAGGCAAACCTACATTTCTAGCATTTGTAGACTTAGAGAAAGCTTTTGACAATGTTGACTGGAATACTCTCTTTCAAATTCTGAAGGTGGCAGGGGTAAAATACAGGGAGCGAAAGGCTATTTACAATACAGAAACCAGATGGCAGTTATAAGAGTTGAGGGACATGAAAGGGAGTGAGACAGGGTTGTAGCTTCTCCCCGATGTTATTCAATCTGTATATTGAGCAAGCAGTGAAGGAAACAAAAGAAAAATTCGGAGTAGGTATTAAAATTGATGGAGGAGAAATAAAAACTTTGAGGTTCGCCGATGACATTGTAATTCTGTCAGAGATAGCAAAGGACTTAGAAGAGCAGTTGAACGGAATGGATAGTGTCTTGAAAGGAGGATATAAGATGAACATCAACAAAAGCAAAATGAGGATAATGGAATCTAGTCGAATTAAGTCGGGTGATGCTGAGGGAATTATATTAGGAAATGAGACACTTAAAGTAGTAAATGAGTTTTGCTATTTGGGGAGCAAAATAACTGATGATAGTCGAAGCAGAGAGGATATAAAATGTAGACTAGCAATGGCAAGGAAAGCGTTTCTGAAGAAGAGAAATTTGTTAACACTGAGTATAGATTTAAGTGTCAGGAAGTCATTTCTGAAAGTATTTGTATGGAGCGTAGCCATGTATGGAAATGAAACATGGACGATAACTAGTTTGGACAAGAAGAGAATAGAAACTTTTGAAATATGGTGCTACAGAAGAATGCTGAAGATTAGATGGGTAGATCACATAACTAATGAGGACGTATTGAATAGGATTGGGGAGAAGAGAAGTTTGTGGCACAACTTGACTAGAAGAAAGGATCAGTTGGTTGGACATGTTCTGAGGCATCAAGGGATCACCAATTTAGTATTGGAGGGAAGAGTAGAGGGTAAAAATTGCAGAGGGAGACCACAAGATGAATACACTAAACAGATTCAGAAGGATGTACGTTGCAGTAAGTACTGGGAGATGAAGAAGCTTGCACAGGATAGAGTAGCATGGAGAGCTGCATCAAACCAGTCTCAGGACTGAAGTCCACAACAACAACAACAACAAAGGATTTTGATATAGCTGAAATGGTTCTCTATTTCACACAATGCCTTTCTTCTACAATGTGTGTGTGTGTGTGTGTGTGTGTGTGTGTTGTATTTAACTAACAAGTGACTGGACTCATGCCTACTATGTTCAGCAAAGCACCCTAGCACCTTAACCACAAGACTGTGTAAGGGTTTTTTATTGCATATGGAACCACCTATTGGGTGACAACTTTAAAGTAATTCAGACAAAGTGGAAGACAGTTTAAAAGTGCTGTTGAACAGAAATATTTGAACTGAAATTTATCTCTCTTTGTCGGGAGTTCTGGTGATTTCTCAGGATTCTCTTTGCAAAATCTGCAAATTCTTTTCACAGAGTTAAAGCTTGCCGGTATTTATGTCATGGTATGTCTTGTCAGTTGAGAGAGAAGATAGAGGAACTCTTCATTCTTTCTCTCCCACTCGCAACCCCCTCCCCCCCTGCGGGTCCAGTGGTTAGAATAGGCCCGAGATATTCCTGCCTGTCGTAAGAGGTGACTAAAAGGAGTCTCACATGTTTTGGCCTTTATGTGATGGTCCCCTGTTGGGTTTGACCTCCACCTTTCTAAATTTTCCTCCTGAAGTGCGAGCCAATTGGGGAAGGGCACCTTACATAGTGCATCGTTTCCATCGTACATTGAGATCTTTAGCCCACTTTCTCGTTGTCGCATTGCAGTCCCACTCATTCTCCATCTCCTGGGCGAGGACACCTTCCTGGGTGCGTTTTCCACGAAGCACTATGAAGTGTCGCTTTCTGCACCGACAATGACCATGGACTTCGTACCACCCCATATCCAGCACGGTTGCCAGTCCATTGTGGTGGGGCCATCAAGCCATATATCTCTCTCCCAATGCGGTGCTTTAAGTGCTGGAAGTTCGGTCATGTCTTCCTGCTGTACTTCCAGCATCACATCTCGAGATTTTGGACATCTATCACATCCCAATACTCCATGTGCCCCACCTCCCATCTGTGTCAACTGTGGAGAGCATCATTCACCTTGCTTGCTTGCCAGACTGCAGGATTTTACAGAAAGAGAGGAAAATCATGGACTATAAGACCCTGGACCAACTGACCTACACTGAGGCTAAGAGGAAATTTGAGTGCCTACATCCTGTGGCTATGACCTCCTCTTACACCGCCGCTATGAGAACAGATATCGCCCCATCAGTTCCTTGCATTCCTGTCGCCTCTCAGAACCAGAAGACTACTACTGTTTCCTTGATGGTGGGGGGCACTTCCCTCCCTGTTGCTCCTGCACCACCTACTTTGGGAGCCCCCCCCCCCCCCCCCCTCAACCATCGGAGATATCAGTCCACACTTCTGAGCCGGTTAAGCCTAAGTCTCCTTTGGCTCCTCTTGCTAGGAAGGGGTTCCTCGGGTCACTCCCTTTCCAGGTTTCTGCTAGTGGGAAAGATGACACCTGCCAGTGGCTGAAGAACCCAAAAGCAGCTGGTCGTAGGGCTTCACGCTCATCCTCAGTCCCGGAGACTGAATCAGTGATGTCTTCCCAGCCAGGGAAACCCAAGGAGCAGTGAGAGAAATCCAAAAAGAAAGTCCCCAAGACCAAGGGAACTGTGGGGTGGCACCCACACCACCGCTACTTAGAAGCTCTGCGTCTGCGGCTGAGGTGGACATTCTAGTGTCTGCTGAGGACCTAGATCTCACCAGACCCTCAGACACAATGGGTATAGACTGCTCAGGCAAAAAGTTGGTGGCAGTAGGTGACCCTGAGGCAGAAACTGCCTCATTGAATGTTCCATGTCTTCCCAGTCTCATGATGAAATCATCCTCCAGCGGAATTGCTGCAGTTTTTCCTACCGCCTGGCCGAGCTACGGCAGCTGTTAAGCTTTACACGTGGTTTCTGCATTGCCCTCCAGGAAACTTGATTCCCGGCAAAGCAGACCACTGCCCTCCGCAGCTGTAAGGATACTTCAGGAACCGCAGCAACTATAATCGAGTGTGAGGTGGAGTTTGGGTTTATGTCCTGAACTCAGTCTGTAGTGAACGTTTGCCCCTTCAAACCTCTCTTGAAGCTGTGGCTGTCAGAATAAGGATGATGCAGGAAATAACTGTCGGCAACATGTATCTTCCTCCAGATGGTGCAGTATTCCTGAATGTATTAACTGCACTGATTGATCAACTCCCTAAACCTTTCCTACTTTTGTGAGATTTTAACGCCCATAACTCCTTGTGGGGTGGCACCATGCTTACCGGCAGAGGCAGAGATGTCGAAGCTTTACTGTCTCAGTTCAACCTCTGCCTCTTAAATATTGGGGCACCACATATTTCATTGTGTTTCATGGTAGTTATTCGGCCATTGATTTATCAATTTGCAGCCCAGGACTTCTCCCCTCTATCCACTGGAGAGCACATGATGACCTGTGTTGTGGTGACCACTTCCCCATCTTCCTGTCACTGCACTGGCGTGAGGCCCGTGGACGCCTTCTGTGGCAGAAAACACAATCCCTCGCTCTTTAGGATGCCCCCAGCAAAAGGCAGCTCCTTGGTGGTTGCCAGTGTCGCTGAAGCAATTAAGGAGCATTGGCGAGCTCTACAGCAGCACCCTTCCCTGGAGCAACTCATAGCCTTTAAATGGCTCCATGCCTGCATTCACCAACTTATCAAACGATGGAAGCAGGAGTGTTGGAAGAGATATGTCTCGACCATTGGGTGCCATATGTCACCTTGCCAAGTCTGGGCAAAGATCAAACGTGTTTTCGGGTACCAGACCCCAACAGGTGTTCCCGGTGTTAACATAAATGACATGTTATCTACCTGTAGTAACCAAAATCAACTGCGAGAACGCCTTGGGCTGCAGATCGGAGCTGCCAGGCGGGGAAGCCATCGGCAGTGGAGCACGCACCACCGGGTAAACACAAGGACGAGTCGGACGACAGACCAACGACAACAACCGACCACGACTGACTATGACCGACACAACAAGGAAGAGATAAACAACGGAGGCTTGTGGAAACCACAACACCAAACACCGACAGTAAATCGACTCGGAACCAGAGCCAGGCAAATGTCAACAACGAGCAACGACCAAAACGCAGTACTGCCGAGATAGAAAACAATCCAGAGTGAGTACCAGACTGACTGGACTAGGGAAGAGCGGGTCCCTATATACGAAACCAGAGAGAGCGGCTATTGGCCACTATCTGCACGTGTTGTAGCGGTGGCGCCCTCGCTGTGCGAGAGCCGCTGCGCAGAATAGCCGCCGCAGAGGTGGAGCCCTCTATGGGCTGACCACGTCCATTTGTTCTGGTGCGTGTTCGACGTCCGTGGCGGAAGGTACTAGACTACAGACACAAACGTGGTTACCGAGCACTTTGTTGAGCACTATGCTCGAGCCTCTGCATCGCAGAATTACTCCCCAGCCTTCTGCACTCTCAAACAGCAGCTGGAAGGGAAAGTCCTCTCGTTCACTATATGCCACAGTGAATCCTGTAACGCCACATTTACAGAGTGGGAGCTCGTCAGTGCCCTTACACATTGCCCCGACACAGCTCCTGGGCTTGATCTCATCCACAGCCAGATGATTAAACATCTCTCATCTGACTACAAGCGACATCTCCATTTTCATTGGAATGGCGAGAAAGCACCATCATTCCGGTGCTCATACCCAGTAAAAACCTGGTTGATGCGGATAGCTATCAGCCCATCAGCCTCACCAATGTTCTTTGCAAGTGGTTGGAATTTATGGTGTGTCGGCGGTTGGGTTGGAGTCACATGGCCTACTGGCTCCATGTCAGGGCAGCTTCTGCCAAGGTCACTCTACCACTGATAATCTTGTGTCCCTTGAGTCTGCCATCCACACAGCCTTTTCCAGACGCCAACTCCTGATTGCCGTCATCTTGATTTACAAAAAGCGTGTGACACCACCTGGTGACATCATATTCTTGCCACATTATACAAGTTGGGTCTCCGAGGCCTGCTCCTGATTTTTATCCAAAATTTCCTGTCGCTTCGTACTTTGTGTGTCCAAGTTGATGCCTCCCATAGTTCCCCACATATCCAGGAGAATGGAGTCCTGCAGGGCTCTGTATTGAGTGTCTCTCTATTTTTAGGGGCCAATAATGGTCTAGCAGCAGCTGTAGGGACATCTGCCTCACCTTCTCTGTATGCAGACAACTTCTGCATTTCATACTGCACCACCAGCACGGGTGCTGCTGAGTGGTGCCTATAGGGAGCCGTCCACAAGGTGTAGTCATGGGCTGTAGCCCATGCTTTCCAGTTTTCGGCCGCAAAGTCATGTGTTATGCACTTCTGTTGGCATCATACTGTTCATACAGGACCAGAACTTAACTTTAATGATGATCCACTCACTGTAGTGGAAACATATAGATTCTTAGGACTGGTTTTTGACGCCTGATTGACTTGGCTTCCTCACCTTCGTCAGTTTAAGCGGAAGTGCTGGCAGCACTTCAATGCTCTCCACTGCATGAGCAACATCAACCGGGGTGCAGATCGCTCTACGCTGCTGCAGCTCTACATAACCCTTGTTCAATTCCACCTTGAATATGGGAGTCTGGTTTATGATTCAGCAGCGCCCTCAACATTGCATTTACTCGACCCAGTGCACCACTGTGGCGTTTGCCTAGCGACAGGAGCTTTTAGGACGAGTCCAGTGACTAGCGTCCGGGTGGAGGTCCCTCCATTGCAGGTTAGGCATGCACAACTGCTGGTCAGTTACGTTGATCACGTTTGTAGTTCTCCTGCGCATCCAAATCACCTCTCCTTTTCCCATCCACGGCGGTTCATCTCCTGGATTGGCGGCGCATGTCAGGGCTCACAATTTCAGTTAGTGTCCGATCCCTTCTTTTCGAACATTAGTCCTTGCCTTTACCACCTATACTTGAGGTCCATCCACGTACACGTCCATGGTGTACACCTCGGCCAAAGCTTCGCCTGGACCATTCACATAGCCCTAAGGACTCAGTTAACCGCCGGCCGGGGTGGCCGAGCAGTTCTAGGCGCTACAGTCTGGAACCGAGCGACCGCTACGGTTGCAGGTTCGAATCCTGCCTCGGGCATGGGTGTGCGTGATGTCCTTAGGTTAGTTAGGTTTAAGTAGTTCTAAGTTCTAGGGGACTGATGACCTCAGAAGTTAAGTCTCATAGTGCTCAGAGCCATTTGAACTCGGTTAACCCCGGCTCTCCACTGCCACTTCCTCTCGATTCTTGACATGTACCGAGGCCACGAAGTGGTTTACACCAACAGCTCAATGGCTGATGGGCACGTCGGCTTCACGTATGTCCATGAAGGACCTGTCGAACAGCATTCCTTGCCCGATGGCTGCAGTGTTTTCACTGCCCAGCTGGTGGCTATATCTCGTGCTCTTGAGCACATCCGTTCACGCCCTGGGGAGTCGTTTCTTCTGTGTCCTGACTCCTTGAGCAGCCTTCAAGCTATCAAGCAGTGCTACCCTCATCATCCTTTGGTAGCGACCATCCAGGAGTCCACCTATGCCCTGGAATGGTCCGGTCATTCAGTGATGTTTGTCTGGACCCCAGGTCACATTAGAATCCCGAGCAATGAACTTGCCAACAGGCTGGCCAAAAAGGCTATGCAGAAACCTCTTATGGAGATTGGCTTCTCTGCAACTGACATGCATGCAGTACTACGCCGCAAGGTTTTGCGGCTTTAGGAGATGAAATGGCATAACCTCAACACGCACAACAAACTGCGTGATATTAAGGAGACTACGAATGCGTGGCAGTCCTCCATGTGGGTCTCTCGCAGGGACGCTGTGGTTCTCTGCTGGCTCCACATTGGCCATGCTTGGGATACACAAAGCTACCTCCTGCGCCATGATGAGCCACGTCAGTGTCTGTGTGTTGTCCGGGCTGACAGTGGCCCAAATCTTGGTGAGCTGTCCTCCTTTGGCTGCCCTGCGATTGACTCTTCAGTTACCGGACTCATTGCCTTTCACTTTAGCTGACAGCACATCATCGGCTAATTTAGTTTTACATTTTATATGTGATGGTAGGTTTTATCATTCTATATAAGTTTTAGTGCATGTCCTTCATCCCTTCGTGTTCTCCACTCTAATGCTTTTAGGGTGGATGTTTAAATGTGTCGCAGAGTGGCTGGCTTTTCCTTTTTTATTCTTGTGGTCGGCCAGCCACGGTCAATTGTTTTCTTGTTTTTACCCCTTCTCCTGTTTCTTGCTTTCCTCTATCGTTTTCTTTTCCTGTTTTGTCCATAGTAGTGTTGGTTGTCCTTCTGTTGTTCTTCTGGTTCTTCCTTTCTCCTGTTATTGTGCTGTTCGTCTCCTTTCTTTTCTCCTTTCCCTTGTGTAATTATTTTACCGGGGACAGATGACCTCATGGTTTGGTCCCTTTCACCCTCCCCCCCCCCCACCCCCCCACCCCTCCCTCGCCCTTTTAAACCAACAAATCACTCACAACATTCAGTGACATAATTAGTTATTTTTGTTGCTCCACTCTACAGGGTTATCCTAAATGATGGACCCATTTTCAAAACTTCATATTTACTCAAGTACAAATCCAAAATGAACAAGCTTTATACCAATGAAAAGAGGAATTTTCAAAGTCTTTTTTATAATATTTGATATCAATTTAATAAATATAATAATTTGTAATTAATTAGGTATTAATAATTATTTAATAATTAGAAATGTTATAAATGTTCAGTGTGGCCACCATTGGCTGCACGGCAAACATTGACGCAGTAGCCAAACTCGACGCACACGCACGAAAGCGTATCTGCTCTTACTGAGTGCACAGCAGCTGTGATCCAGTTCCACAGACCGTTCAGAGCGGTTGGTAGAGGCAGGACTTAAACAGCTTTGTTCACATAACCCCATAAGAAATAGTCACAGGGTGTGAGATAAGGAGTTATTGGTGGCCAGAAATGCAGAGCCAGGTCCTCAAGTCCACTGCGACCGATCCAGTGCTGAGGAAGGGAGTCATTAAAAAAGCCTTGTACATCACAGTGCCAATGGGGCAGAGCTCCATCCTATTGGAAAATGAAGTCCTGGGAATCTTCCATAACTTGAGGGAACAGCCATTGTTCCAAAATATCCAGGTATGTGATTCCCATTACAGTTCTTTCTGCAAAGAAAAACGGTCCATAAACCTTTCTATGGGGGTACGGTCCATAAACCTTTGTATGGTATATGGTACAGAACACATTGATACTCGGTGAGTCTCTTTTATGTTGCAATGGTGAATGTGGATTTTCCAAACCCCACATGCGAACATTGTGTTTGTTGACTTTTCCACTACGGTAGAACGTCGCTTCATCCCTAAAAATTACACGCTGTAGAAATGTGTCGTCCTCCACCTTTGCTAGCATATAACCACAAAATGCAAGACACTTCTATTTGTCATTGGGGCTGGAGAGCCTGCACAAGTTGTAATTGGTAGGGTTTGTACACAGCAAACACCATCTCAGAACTTTCGTTAACAGTTGATCAGGGTATTCCAAGTTCTCGACTGGCTCTATTGGTAGACTTACTGGGACTGTGCACAAAACTTTCTTGAATCCGACAGACAACATCCTCTGACACACATGGCCAGCTTGTGCTTTTATCTTTGAACACACTCCCAGTCTGTTTAAATTGCTTAAACCAACGGCTAATGCTTTTGTGAGTTGGTGGTTGAATACTGAATTTGGTATGAAATGCCCACTGCACTGCAATTTGCAACTCACTTTTCACAAACTCAGGAATGCAGAAAACATTGTGCTCCACAGTTGCCATCTCACTCACAACTGACTGAAATGGAACGATGGCCCTATTACTGCGCAAACTCCACCGGCCGCTTCTGAATCCATCACTGCCACCACCCGCCAAAAACTTTGAAACTTCCTCTTTTCATTGTTATAAAGCTTGTTCATTTTAGATTTGTACTTGAATACATACAAATTCTTGAAAATGGGTCCATCATTTAGAATAACCCTGTACAATGTGTTACCCCTTTCCTCGTCCGAGGAGGGGAAGGAGTATCTGGCATTGCTTGTGATGTTCCGGGAATCACTTCATGGTCACTATCAAGGGATGTATTACCTTACTCTGAAAACAGCACAGCACAACAGTCACTTGACAGTGATTACATAAACAGTGTTCTGTATTAGATAGCTGAGGTGGGCAGCATCCGGACACAAAACATGAACGGGCCAAAGTTGACTGAGTGCTACCAACTTTTGCTGATTCAGAATGAGGGAGCCCTTGCTCTTCTCTGTAAGAACAAGCTATACTTGCCCCCATTCACTTTATCGATTCCAGGTGTGGATTTGCGGGTGCACATGAGCATGAGATTTCTGCTTACTCGGAAATGAAACGACATTAGGTGGGGTGCTGCCCCATCTAATAAACTCTGAAAAATCAAAGAGACTATGCAGCATGTCCACACAATCAAGGATACCACTTCAGTATGGCACTCCTGCTCTGTTTCTCCCAGAAAGAATCCAAAGTCCTATGTCATCTCTGCATCGATCGTACCAGGTTAACTCATAGTTTTATGTTGTGCAACAAGCCACCTCCACATTGTGGTTGTAACAATAGCTCATATCTTGGTGGAATTCCCCTTCCCTCTGGCCCTTGATGCTACGTATGGGCTTCAGAACTCATTGCCTCTAATATTGGCGGATGATTCACAGATTATTGACCTGATTCTCAGTTGTCTCTGTGAATGTGATTTTTATTCTCTGTTACAAAGTTTTAATCTACCTCTGGAGCAGGGGCAGGGTAGTTGGGGATGGGACGTTTCCTGCTGTATGCTAGGTCTGGTGGTTCCTCAAACCTACTCCCTTGGCTGGGCTACACTTTCAACTCTGTCTTAATCACGTCTAGAATTGGTGTGCCTCCTTTCTGCTGCAACAAATTTTCTATTCTATATTTCACACTCTGTTCAGTAGTGGGACTATAATGGATCAGAGGAGGGACAGCTGTGGGCAGGACATTTCCTGTTGCTTGCAGAGCTCCAGGGACATTCACCTTCTGTCTTCCCTATTTCCTTCATCTTGCTTTTATTACAATTGTTGGTTCAAAGATGTCCATTATGTTTTAGCCTTTTACTGTTATGAATCTCCTGAGTAGATCAGATCACAGATGTCTCTACTTATGAATGCACCATTCTTGTATAGAGGGACTGACAACATTTTTTGGCTTGAGAAGAAAATGTAGACCAAATTTCATGAAACTTTAACAAAGATGGTATCTAGAGTTAAATTTATGAGAGAACTATCCCAGACATTTGAAATAAAAACTGGTGTTAAGCAAGGGGATGGTTTATCACCTTTACTGTTTAACTGCATACTAGAAAAAAAATGTAAGGATTTGGAATTTGGAGCTAAAGAATCATAAAACTGGACCAATAATTCTAGGGAGGAAAACAAATGGAATTAGGTAAATTTCCTGGATTTTGCAGACAATATTGCAATACTTTCAGAAAACCTGTCAGTCACAGTTATTCAGATAAGTCTTCTGGAAGAAATAGCAAGTAGAACTGGTTTTAAAATTTCAGCTGGTAAAACGAAATTCATGACAAATAAAAAAATGCACCAAATTTCATAGAAAAACAAACAGATAAAATAGAGCAAGTAAGTAAATTCAAATATCTCGGAGAAACTATGCAACAGAATGGACTAGAAGAATTTGCTGTAGATACAAGAGTTAACAAAATGGAGAGAGCATGTGGTATGACAAAGAATATGTACAATAAGAAATACATATCTAGAAAAACAAAACAAAACACTATACCACAGTGGTACCACAAGAATGCCTAACAATGAACTGTAAGCTGGACAGAATAGAGGTACTTGAAAAGTGGATAGTTCGAAAAATAATGGGTGCAATACAAACTACAGAGGGCTGGAAAATGATAAGTAATGAGGAGATCTACAAAAATATAGAGACAATATCAGGAGTTGATTGTGTGCAGCAACCAGCCACAAATTGGTTTTAGGTTACTTTATTTAAAAAGTAGTGTTATCGGTTTTGGATTTTTCACAATTCATCATCAGATGGTCTTTCTCATGCCGTCTGATGATGAAATGTGAAAAATTTGAAACTGGTAATAGCACTTTTTAAACAAAGTAGTCCAAAACCAATTTGTGGATGGTTTCAGTACACAATCAACAGTTTATTTCATCTAACAGCTACAGTCTCTATCCATCTATATTTGACAAAATTGCAATATTGGAAGTAATGATGAAAGGAAGATTAATTTTTTTTGGTCACCTCTACCGAATAAATAAGAAAAGACTCATGAAACAACTATTCCTGTATTTCTGAAAAAAGAAATAAAAAATAGCATGGATTACAGAAATCTTTCCAAGAATAAAATAGTAAATTTAGAAGGCTTTCAGTGCTGAAGAAATAAGAAATCGGGAAGAACAGGGACAGAAGTCAGGAAAAGACAACATGGGGAGTAGATGAAGGAGTACTGGAAAAATAGAAAAAAAAGGAAAAAACACATAAATAAGAGGAACTGAACTCACTATAATAATAATAATAATAATAATAATAATAAAAGTCAGACAAGCTAGATAAGAATTCTTATAATTTTGTTTATTAAAATTCCTCTGCCGCATCACACTACAGTTGCTTCAATGCATGGATAGTCACTATAGCGGAAAGCAAATAAAACTTTAAAAAAAAAAAAGATTAAGAATCCTTATTTGTTCGCATTGAGTCATACCTTCCCAGAAAACTCAAGACTGAAGGTACCCGTGAAATGCAAATGATCTGCAAAGCAAATTACTCTATGAAAACTAATTAGTTGGAAATGCTCACAGAACACAAAGAAATTCTAGTAATGTGTAACGACTCTCATGGGCACAGAAGATAGTATCGCATACTCACTGATGACATGGGAACTGAAATTAAGGCAAACACAGTAAAAGCAGAAATGATAAACTCAACTTTTAAGTGTCCCTTTGCAGAGAAGTACTGCCCAAGATACTGTCAGTTTCACAAGAAAGTGTACGCCGTTATCTGTATGAAATAAAAGAAACTATTATAAATATATGTTTACATGAAAATACTTTTTATTACTAATTGCACACTTATCTAATAATTAATCCAATCACTGCCATTATCAATCACAGCTTGGCACCTTAGCCCTCTCTCTGGTAAATCATCCACATTTCCAACCTCTAAATATTGTTTAACCCATTCTGCAACAAATGTCATGACTTTCTAAAAATTTTAGCATCAACTCTATATGAAAGCTTTGGTCTCTTTTGGGTGGTTTACAAGGGACACTGCCTCGTGACACTTCAGACATTTTTCATTCATTTTAAACTGCAATTGACAAAACAAAACATTCAACCCTCACGCTGTTTATCTGTACGCTGTGCAAAAGCACACTGATTACAGATTTGAGATCATTACCAGAGATGTCGCTGCAGACATTACATTTAAAATTATGGAGTACACTTTCCTGTGGAACTGACTGTAAATTCTCACTGAATTGTGAACGTGATCGATGTAGTCAACGATGTCAGAGGCATTGAGCAACAGCTGAAATCATCAAAATTGAACACACTGCATGATCCAATGAAATCCCTATCTGGTTCTATACAGAATTTGTGACTGATTTAGTGCCTGTTTCAACCATGGTAAACTGTAGATACCAGGGGCAGATGTGAACTCTGACCACAATTAATTGTCTATGAGCTGTAGATTAAAAGTGAAGACATTGCAAAAAGGTAGGAAATTAAGGTGATGGGACCTGGACAAGTTTAAAGAACCATAGGATGTTGAGTGTTTCAGGCAACAATTGACAAGAACAGGGGAAAGGAATTCAGTAGAAGAGGAATGGGTAGCTTTGAGAGATGAAATAGTGAAGGCAGCAGAGGATCAAATAGGTAATAGGACAAGACCTAGTAGAAATCCTTGGATAACAAAGGAGAGGCTGAATTTAAATGGTTAATGGAAAATCTCATATAAAGATGTGAAGAAAATACTAACAAAGAGATAGAGGGGCCGGCCAGTACTTACCTCAGCTCAGTACAGCCGATAGATAACACAAAACAGAACAGAAAATTTACATTCCTAGCTTTTGGAACTTTGTTCCTTCATCAGGGAGGAGAGAGGGGAAAAAGGGGAAGAAGGGAAAGTGGATTCAGTTACTCACAACCCAGGTTATGAAGCAACAGGGAAAGGTAAACAGGGAGGGTAGCAAGGATGAATTTAACAGATGAAAGGATAAAATATAAAAATCCAGCAAAAGAAGCAGCCAAAAGGGAATATAAACATCTAAAACATGAGATTGACAGGAAGTGTAAAATAACTAAGCAGGAATGGCAAACAAGGGAAAGCTGAAAGGTAGAAGGTGTATATAGAGGGTCTATACAAGGGAGCTGTACTTGAGAGCATTATCATAGAAATGGAAGAAGACATAGGTGAAGATGAGATGGGAGATATGCTACTGCAAGAATTTGACAGAGCACTGAAAGACTTAATTTGAAACAAGGCCCCTGGAGTAGATGACATTCTGTCAGAACTGCTGGTATCTCTGTGAGAACCAGCCATGGAAAACTCTTCCAACTGGTGTGCAAGATCAATGAGACAGGAGGAATGCCATCAGGCTTCAGGAAGAATATAATAATTCAAATTACTAAGAAAGCAGTTTCTGAGAGGTGTGAATAGTACTGAACTCTCAATTTAATAAGTTTTGGTTGCAAAAAAAGCTAACAAATTCTTTACAGAAGAATGGAAAACCTGGTAGAAAGTGACCTTAGGGAAGATCAGTTTGGATTCTGGAGAAATGTGGGAACATATGAGGCAATACTGGCACTATGCCTTCTAATAGAAGGTAGGTTAAGGAACACAAACCTACATTTATAGCATCTGTGGACTAGAAAGCTTTTGACAAACTTGACAAGAATATTGTCTTTGAAATTCTGAAGGTAGCAGGGATAAAATACGAGCCTATTTACAACTTGTGCGGAAACCAGGCAACAGTTGAATTGAGGATCATGAAAGGGAAGCAGTGGTTAGAAGGGAGTGAGACAGGGTTGTAGCCTATCCCCAATATTATTCAATCTGTACAGTAAATGAAACCAAAGAGAAATTTGGTGTAGAAATTAAAAGTCCAGAGAGAGGAAATAAAAACTTTGAGGTTTGCCAGTGTCATGGTAATTCTGTCAGAGACATCAAAGGACTTGGAAGAGCAGTTGAATGGAATGGTTAGTGGCTTGGAAGGAGAATATAAGATTAACATCAACAAAATCAAAACAATGATAATGGAAGGTAACTGATTAACTCAGGTGATGCTGAGGGAATTAGATCAGGAAACAAGACACTTTAAGTAGTAGACGAGTTTTGCTATTTGGGCAGCAAAATAACTGATGACAGCTGAAGTAGAGGGGATATAAAATGTAGACTGGCAATGGGAAGAAAAGCATTTCTGAAGAAGAGAAATTTGTTAACATCAAATACAGATTTAAGTGCCAGTAAGCCTCTTCTGAAAGATTTTGTGTGGTGTGTAGCCATGTAAGGAAGTGAACGATAAAAAATTTAGGCAAGAAGAGAAGAGTAGCTTTTGAAATGTGGTGCTACAGAACAATGCTAAAGATTAGATGGGTAGATAATGTAACTAATGAGGGGCACTGAATAGAATTAGGGAGAAAACAAATTTGGTGACACAATCTGACTAGAAGATGAGATCAGTTGATAGGACACATTCTGAGACATCAAGGGATCACCAACTGTATGGTACTGGAGGGAAGTGTGGCTGGTAAAAATTATAGAGGGAGATAAAGAGATGAATACAGTATGCAGATTCAGAAGGATGTATATTGCAGTAGTTATTCAGAGACAAAGAGGCGTGCACAGGATAGAGTAGTATGGAGTGCCACATCAATCCAGTCTTCAGACTGAAAGCAACAACAACAACAACAACAACATACTGTAGAGACCTCAAACAAAAACTTCAGCTGTTGGGTGGAAGAATGCACAGGCCACAACTACGTACAAGAAGTGTAGCAGAAGTGATCTTCAAAGCTATCACCCTATATGATTGACTTCCATTTATTGTAGAATCTTGGAACATACTTGGTTTCAAACATTGTAAGGGATCCGAACAAAGTGGTCTTCTCCATGTCAACCTGCATGGATTCCAAACAAGTTGAGTAATGTGAAACCATACGTGCACGTTTATCACATGACCTCCTGAAATTCACGGATCAAAGCATTCAGATAGATGTAGTAATTCTCAAGTACCAAAAAGCATCTGACTCTGTGTTGCACTGATGCTTATTAATGAAAGTACCATCATATGAGGTTTCAAATTAAATTTGAGACTGGGCTGCAGATTTCTTGACAGGGAGGACACAAAATGTTATCTTGGATGGAACTAATTTCAGGCTTGTCCAAGGAAAATGTGTTGATGCCCATACATTCATGCTGTATCAGAAACCTAGCAGACCTTAGAGTTTTTGTTGTTGTTGTTGTTTTTTTGGGGAAGGAGACCAGACAGCGAGGTCATCGGTCTCATCGGATTAGGGAAGGACGGAGAAGGAAGTCGGCCGTGCCTTGCTTGGAGCGATTTAGGGAAATAACGGAAAACCTAAATCAGGATGGCCGGACGCGGGATTGAACCGTCGTCCTTCCGAATGCGAGTCCAGTGTCTAACCACTGCGCCACATCGCTCGGTAGAGTTTTTGCTGATGATGTAGTTATCTGGAATCAACCAGAAAAAAAAGTCGCACAGATTTTCAGTCAGATCTTGATAAGATTACAAAGTTGTGCAATGATTGGCACCTTTTTTTAAATGTTTGGAAAAGTAATGTTTAGCATTTCACAAAATGTAAAAAATTATATCCTATGACTGCAACATCATTGAGTCACAACTGGAATGTGACAAACTCCTACAAATACCTTGGTGTAAAAATTTGTAGTGATACAAAATGGAACGATAACACAGTCGGTCGTAGTTAAAGCATGTGGCAGGCTGCAGTTTACTGGTAGAATTCTGTGAAAGTGTGATCAGTTTGCAAAGGTGATTGCTTACAATACAGTCGTGCAACCCCCACTAGATTAATGCTCAAGTACTTGGGGCACGTAACATATAGATTAACAGAGAATGTTGAATGCATACAAAGAAGGGATGGATGATTTGTCCTAATTTTTACTTATGAAATAGCAACATGGATATGCTGAAACACCTGTCCATTGATATCTGAATTTTTCCTGGCATAATGTGTATTCCATAATATTTCGGGCTTGTAGCTGGATGATGTCAACATTTTCTAGAATAATTTGCCTAACAACCATTCAGCCCTCTTCAGATGAATTTACACTGGAGATTGCTGGTACTTACTGCTGACTTCATACAAAAAATTAGTGCAGTGGCACATGCACATACGTTTTCACTGCGTGAACTCCCTCTATCAATTTTAACACCCTCTGTCAAACTATGGGCCTGAGTTGTTAAAATTCAGTTGTGTAAATAACAAAATTAACTAGCTCTGGGTGCGTCATTGCTGTAAATTTTTTTCTTTTTGAAGTTATCAGAGAACTTGCTGGATTTCAAGCATTGTCAAGTTGAAAGCAGCTACCACAGTTATAAGATCTTCTACCAAACATTCTTCCACAGGGTCCTTAATAATTTGATACTAGAAAGACCTCGGCATGGCCAAGATTTTTGCGACAGAATGATCCATAGTATGTTCTGTAGAGATACAATGTTCAGCTATGACTGAGTTACTGGTCTGTGAAAAACAAATACGGCAAACATTTTACACAATTTTTCAAGAACTGTGCATGTGAGCAGAATAGACTTTGCCACATTGATATGGTATTCCATAAACTACAGCCTTCGACAAACCCAAGTCACCCTTTGCTGTGCTGAGATGAGCACATATTTTTGAACGTGACATTTCTCCAGGAATCTGCCTAATTCTGATGAAATATTGCCCATACATGGGAGGAATGTGATGAGCATAAACAGCTCCTTCTCTTCTTTATCTTATTAATTTTCATGTTTACTCCTCATTAATCTGCCCTGACTTGTAAAGAATATCCATTAAATGTTTTCCGACACATGGCAGGGATGGTACAGCAACCAGTAATATATGATGAAGAAACAAACAGTCAGTCTTGGTTGCAGGGATGTATTTACTGTTTATATAACAATGATGTATTTCACCTAATTCAGACATCTTCATATTGGCTGAATAGAGGTTGAATGTAGATACATCGGATATGAAGCATGCAGAACTTCCCAGCAAATAATTGGCTTCATCAAATATTGGGAAACACTGTCCGGTGTCCCTGTTGAGGCATGTGACATAGCCCAATGGTGAATGCAAAATAGGATCACGCCTACATAGATCTGTCACGATGCAAATATGTCAGAGTTGTAGTTGCTCATATCTGGGCTGTGCCATTTCCAAATATTTGACAAGGGCAGTTATTTGCTGGGACATTCTGTATGCACAATATCCCATATACCTAACACCATCTAATATTCAGCCAATCTGAAGATGCCTTAATAAGGCAAAATGCTTCGTTGGCAAATAAATAACAAATACATTCCTGCAAAGAAGACTGACTGTTTGTTTCTTCAGAATATCAATTAACTCTGTAAATTCATACTGTAGGTATTCTGGCTCCTTTGCAAGGTTGTCACTATCAGACACAACATATGCCTGGTGCACCAGCATACAAAGAATGCCCGTAGTTTGTGATGGGTCATGACCGATAGATGACTGCAAATTTAGACCCATATATATGGTTTTGTGTATAACAAAATACCCTAGTAATCCATCCAGTTTCCACCTAACAAAGACATCTAAAAATGGGTAATAGCTATCTCTCACTACTTCCATGGTAAATTGAATATTCTTGTGGATGGACTTAAGATTATGTAAAACTTTTGACAGCTGTTCTCATCATAGGGCAACACTACAAAAGTGTCATCTACATTGTGCCAGAAGACTTCGGGTGTAATTTCCAGTGACTCTAGTGCCCTCACCTTTAAGTCTTCCGTAAAAATAATGGTTTCCAGAGGGGAAGGGGACTACCAATTTCAATACAGATGTTTTATCTACAATTGGAGATTACACCCAATCTTCCATTCACCTCCTGAGAATGGATCGACAGAATAACAGGAGCTAAGTGTGACTAGGTCCGTAAGGAGTTTTCTTCAAAAAATTAATTGAAGTTCACCCATCTGTCAGCAACATCACCACAAGTAGTTACTTTTTCATGTTCCATGGTCAGTTTTACAGATAAGATTTTGCACAATGTGACACTGCCAGTACTTGAAAAA
Organism: Schistocerca piceifrons; assembly: GCF_021461385.2. Classification (NCBI taxonomy): domain Eukaryota; kingdom Metazoa; phylum Arthropoda; class Insecta; order Orthoptera; family Acrididae; genus Schistocerca; species Schistocerca piceifrons. The sequence continues at coordinate 120,640,144 of NC_060138.1, forward strand.
TGTTCAAATTTTGCACCTACAGTATAACACTATGCCTCTAACAAAACATAGTTGTTCTGTCAAAGAATTTGTTAGACATCTTCCTAATGCAGCAGTGGAAGAATTAAGATGTGCAACATGTTGCATACTTACAGGAGTTCCTCCACAAAAAATAATATTTCTTGAATGGAAATGACTGCACTACACAAGCTGTGAGAAGATCATCAAACAATGGTCCTTCCAGCAGATAAGGGGAAAGCCACTGTACTTTTGCCTTATGATGTCAACAACTAGAAGATTTATAGTCTGTTGAGTGAACCTATGCGCTATACGATTAACAAAGACCTTACAGGTAGAGTGGAAATAGAAATGCCAGTGGTGTTAAATTCTTCGTCTCTTCCACAAGAAGTTGTGAGAAGATTAAATTCTACTCCACCTAGGTTATATGGGCTTCTGAAAAGCCACAAGCAAGATCCACCACTATGACCAACTATGAGTAATATTAGAGCACTGACTTTGACTTATGAGGAGAAAATGGCAGATGCCATAACCCAACTTCCCACTTTGCTTGATGGAGGAGGAGCCAAAATAAGCGGACACATGTCTCGGCTTTTCTATAGATACTCGACCATTGAGAAAATGACCATCAAAGTTTTCGAGGTACTTTATGTGCTTTTGAGTGAGTAAATGCTTCCACCGGAGAGTGGCACAGTGACTAGTGCCGTGGCTTCACACTTTTGCACCTATGCTTATGTCTGCAGAAGATCACTACATGAATGTTTTCTAATGTATATTGGAATAACGTTGTCCTTATTTGTCTACTAATCATATTTCTGGTGAATATATTAACAATAAATGAAAAAAATTATTTGTAATTGCTTTCAGTGAAATTCCCAAAGTGCACCTTGATATGTCATCAGTTGCAAATGCTAGTTTTTGAAAAAATGATGTTGTGTGTGATTTGTCGCAAAGTTATTGCCAACACGTGAAATCTTCAGCAGTGTTAATAACGTTTCTTTCCCGAGTAAGATTTATAAGAAGAAATGTTGCTGTGGCAAACCTGCCTTTTCTGTTTTGAATGTTTCTACAATCGATATAGTACAGAGGAAGGCACAAAATCTTCCTGAAGAATAAACATAAGAATATATGAGAATGAAATACAAGAATATGATTTTATAAAGATTGTAACTCCTGAAAATTATCATGTTCTTGTTGTTGTTGTTGTTTTTGTGATCTTCAGTTCGGAGACTGGTTTGATGCAGCTCTCCATGCTACACTATCCTGTGCGAGCTTCTTCATCTCCAAGTAACCACTGCACCCTACATCCTTCTGAATATGCTTAGTGTATTCTTCTCTTGATTCCCTCTACGATTTTTATCCTCCACGCTGCCCTCCAGTACTAACTTGGTGATCCCTTGATGCCTCAGAACATGTCCTACCAACCAATACCTTCTTCTAGTCTAGTTCATATCATACACACATGTAATATATAATAAATGTTTGACACTTACTGTGAACCCCAATTGTAGTTTTACAGTTAATATAATGCCCTTGTTTCCACTAAATTGATAAGAAACATTTGTGTAGTAATCTTCTATTTTGAACAATCTCTGATAGCCCACTTTTTACAGAACATTCTAGGAGAGGCACTTGCATCAGTGGAACTTAAAACCAAAAGTCTTATAGCAATTTGTAGATGATACTGTTTTAGCATGGTTCCATGTGAAGAAGTGCTGTCACTTGTTACATCTTCATTCTATTCACAAGAATGTCCAGTTTTCAATGAAAATAGAAAAAAATGGCTGTCTTCCATTTTTAAGCGTATTAGTCAGTAGGAAAGTTGATGGATCACTAGATCATTCTGTTCAGCATAAGCCCACACATACAGACCTATATTTGCAGGTGTCTAGCAGTCACCACACTTCACAAATTATGGGCATACTTCATGCACTGGTGCACCAGTTGTGTTTGATAATGATACCCTTGCAAGGGAGCTAAAACACCTACAGTCTATGTTTAAAGACAATGGACATTCTTCAGATCAAATAAGGATAGCTTTAACGAGGACTAAATGTAACAGTTCATAAGATAAAGAAGAGAAGTAGCTTTTTAAGTCCAGGGCATTCATCCCGTACATGGACAACATTTCATCTTAATTAGTTGGAATCCTGAAAAAAAATGGTATTGGATTAATCTTCCCACCACCTCCAATAATGTGCTCTTCTGACCTCAGCAGTGGGTGACCTGGGTGTGCAGAAGGCTGGAATCTGTAGAATACCATATCAATGTGGCATAGCCTACACTGGTCAAACCACACAAATAGTCCATAAAAGGTTTGCCACACTCACCTTTCAGCAACCAGTAAGTCAGCCATAGTCAAATTTGTACCTCCACAGGATATTCTAGTGATTATCCTGCCACGAAAATCTTGGCCATGGCAAGATCTTTCTGTGATTCAATTATTAAGGAACCTGGGGAAATACATTTGAGGGAAGATGTTAATTGTGATGGTGGCTTTCAACTTGATAAGGCTTGGGACTCAGTGATGTTTCTGATTTGTTCAGAATGACAAAATTTTACACGTAGAGGAACTTCCAGTGATTATTTTGTATTGAGAGAACTGAATCGTAACTCCACCGTTTGACAGAGAGCACACATGTAGTATAAATGTCCCAATGCACCTGTGTGCCTCAGATGGAGCAAATAGGTGATGCAGCGAGAACCTATGCATTTGTGCTCTGCGCCAGTTTTTTGGAATAAAGGCATACACCATCAATCTAAAAGTGTAAAACTCACCTGAAGATGACCGAGCGATCATCAACGAAATATTGTGGCAAGATGTCGAAGTCATCTAGTTCATGGAATGCCCGAAAATAGGTGCCAACTATTCAGGGAAATTTTACTTACGAAGTTTCAAGAACCAGTACTAAGTGAGGAAACTCCAAATATACTACAGTCTTCTATTTATCACTCCTGGAGGGTCCACAAAGACAAGATTAGACTAATTTTGACCTGTACAGAGGCATTCAAGCAGTTGTTCTTCTCACACTCCGTACATAAATGGAATAGGAAGAAACTGTACTATGTGGTACAATGAGAAGTACCCTTTGTCGTGCACTTCACAGTGATTTTCAGAGTGTGTCTGTAGAGTCCTCAAGTATAAAAGAATTAATAATGAGATCAGTTATGTTATGTGCCATTCTGCATGAAAAGTAAAACAGAAAAATTGGATTTACTTCAAACTGGATGCCTCTTCAGAACACTGAAACTATAGCAAAATTTTAATGCATGAGATAATGAAAGTTGGGAATTGCTAAATTTTCTTCCATCACTTCCCATTCAAGCATATTGTAACAACAGAATATTACAGGTCAAATTAGATGCATTTAACACATACCAAGATTTAGGAAAGAATGACACTTTGGTCAAGCTAGAGAGTACAGTGAGTGATCGTTCTGGAAATGTTGTTTTGACACTGTCACACTAACTGGTCATTTCGTTTGAATTTAGTGTGATTATGTCAGACACAGGTGCCAGTTTGTGGAGCTTCCTTCATTTTGTTATTCATTGTTCCTGCCTCACTTGCTGAACTAGTACAGCAGCAAACGAGAGTAAAACTGAAGTGAAATATGTGACAAGATTGGAGTAGCTGTATACTTCACTGTAGGGATGAGGAGAGCATTTCATATATTCTTTGAAATTTTCAATGCACACTTCTCTCAACACATCACCCTGTAATGCAAGTGTTCCAGTACTGACGAGCTGCATTTGTGGGTTAAAGTAAAAATCTGACAGGACAAGTTGAATACTTGAGAATTTCTGGCAGCAGGTTTTCCTTTTCCATCACAACTAGCCACTGAGTTCACAATCAGTAATTATGTCCAGGCTTCAGGGGAGCAGATTAGATGTACCAGCAAGAGTCATGTCCACTGCATGCCTCCTTGATTGGCACAGTCACTTACCCTACATCTACATTCTATACTCTGCAAACCACTGGGAAGTACTTGGCGGAGAGTATGTCACATTGTACCGGTTATTTGGGTTTCTTCCCATTTCATTCACGTATGGAATGCAGGAAGAATGATTGATTGAATGCCTCCATGTGTGCTGTGATTATTCTGATCTTATCGCCGCAATCCATATGTGAGTGATACTTACTAGGGAACTCCCCATTTCACCCCCCGCCCCCTTCAGATTTAGTGGCAGAATGGCCCAGTGAATAGCCCTTCGAAAAGGACAGTTAAGTAGAACTCCTTACTGTTTCCATGCTAGAGCTGTGTTTGTTTTTGACTCACTATCCACTGGGCCATCGTGACTCATTGATATTAAAGTCATAGGATACTATGTTTTTTTGTTAAGTAAAGTGTACAGTTTTACATTTTTGAGCATTTAAAGCGAGTTGCCAGTCTTTGCACCACACTGAAATGTTATCAAAATCCGATTGAATATTTATGCAGCTTCTTTCAGACTGTACTTCATTAAAGGTATGCATCATCTGCAAAAAGTCTGACGTTACTATTAATATTGTGTGCAAGGTCACTAATACACAACATGAACAGCAAGAGTCCCATCACACTTCCCATAGGCACACCTGCAGTTACTTTTACATCCGACAATGACTCTCAGTCCAGGACAACGTGCTACATCCTCCATACCAAAAAGTCCTCAGACCAGTTACAAATTTCACTTGGTACAACATATGATCTTATTTTTAATACTAAGTGTAGGCATGGTACTGAGTCAAATGCTTTTCAGAAATCAAGAAATACTGCACCTATCTGACTGCCTTGATCCAAAGCTTTCAGTTTATCATGCAGAAAAGTCCAAGTTGGGTTTCACATGGTCAGTGTTTTCGAATTCCATGCAGATTGGCGTGGATAGGATCATTCTGTCTGAGATGCATGATTATGTTTGAGCTCGCAATATGTCCTAATATTCAATAACATATGGATGTGAAGGATAGTGGATGGTAGTTTTGTCGATCACTTCTATACCCTTCTTGTAGATGGGTGTGACATGTGTGACCTGTGCTTTTTTTCCAAGAAATTGGCATGGTATATTGTTCGAGGGACCGTGATAGATTATAGTTAGAAGAGGAGTTAACTCAGTTGTAAATTCAGCATAGAATCCGATAGAGATTCCATCGGACCCTGGAACTTTATCAACTTTGATGATTTCAGCTGTTTCTCAACACCACTGACACTAATACGTATTTCACTCATCTTTCAATGGTACAAGGATTAAATTGGGGCAATTCTCCTGGGTTTTCCTTTGTAAAGGAACATTTGAAAATGGAGTTCAACTTTTGTTTTTGCTACTCAATTTCAATTGCTGTCTCATTCGCTAGGGACTGTACACTAACTTTGGTGCCACGAACAGCTTTTACATACAACCAGAATTTCTTCAGGTTTTGTGAAAGATAATTTGACAATATTTTACTACAGTAGTCACTGAAGGCTTCAGCTAAATGTGTTTCATTCAACATCTCTCTATCTAGAGCCCTATGCTTTGTTTTACACCTCTTATGTAATAGTCTTTGTTTCTGTAGAAGTTTCTTTACAATGACTGTATACCATGGACCGCCCAATGCCCATTATGAGCTGTTCTACTGGATATGCATTATCCATTATATGGTCAGTTATTCTTTTAAACTTGGGCCGTAGTTCCTCTACATACTCCTGCTCTGTACTGAAAGTTTCAAGTTCCTCATTGACATATGCCACTACTGAGTTTTTATGTAGTTTTTCTGTTTGTTTTAGTTGTCCTTTGTACTTTGGTAATCATTGTTGCCACAACTGTGTCATGGTCACTGACACCAGTTCTGATGTGGACATCCTCAAAGAGGTCAGGTCTGTTTGTTGCCATTACATCCAATATACTTCCATCATGAGTGGGGTTCCAAACTGTCTGTGCTAGGTAGTTTCCAGAGGAGGCATTTAGTAATGTTTCACAGGATGTCTTATCAGACCCACCACTAACAAAACTGCAATTTTTCGAGTTGATTGTTGGGTAATTAAAGTCTCTACCAGTGCCTGCAGTACGACAGAAGACCTTAAGGACAAGCAAACTGAGGTTTTCTCTAAAGTTTTCCGTTACAATGGTATCATGAGATGATACCACGGTATGATGATACCACGGTATGATTGACGGGAACTACCTCAATAAGGTTATGATTCAAAATAAGTTTAAAATTACTACTAGCTTCTATCATATTTGTTTTTGGCTCAAAAAGAACACCAAACTGATGTGGAAAGATTCTGACAGACAGACAAAACTCAAAATAAGACCTAGTGATAAAAACAAAAACAAGATTTGTTTTCCTTAAGCATAGTACAATGGAGTTGAGGTAGATGAATAGTTCTCTGAAAGAAAATACAATGCTAACATTTGACTCAGTTCCCAGCATGCTGTTTACAAGAGATGAACACACTTCTCATTTCTGCATACGCATGCTTAGACATGCGCTCACTGCCTTGGGTGATATATACACATTTATCATAAGTTTAACACTGTCTCAGGCACTGTAGGTACTGTGTCAAAGTGTTGCTAGTACCCCAATCCTGGCTCGTCTGATGGCATCCTGTCTTGTGAGTGTTGAACAGCTGATCTCAGCATTGGGGGCTCACTATCTTGTCACCGTCTGGTATGTTCTGGGGGTGTCTCAGCAAGTTCCTGGGGTCTGTCTTAGGGTCATTCTTCTGGTCCATTGGGTGGTTCAGTTGCTGGCCTGATTGAATAAGGCTTTACACAGTTTATATGCACTGCGATAGAGTGAAACAGCAGTTTAACTTTTAATGTAACCGGGGAGATGATTTCAAAGACTTTATACAGTACTCTCCAATGCAATTTAAACTTACTGATATGACCCTTCTTCAATACTTGATTACTTAACTAAATTAAGTCCCCAACACACTATTTAGGTATAAGAGCTCTACAGTCATGTTGAGTGGCCTACTGGAGAAATGATTTCAAGCCTTTATGTGATTCTGTACTACATGTAGTTTGCTGGCTAAGTCCCTGGCATTTTCATTGCTGCCGTCTCTTGCTGATGTTGTGAAGGTCAATGGCATAGTCATTCACCTGCCATAGGTGAGTTCATAAATGCAGTGCATTTATGGCATAACTGCTGAGCTTGTATCATATCTAGGTGTCCCACGAATTGTGCTTACTGACAACATAGTAGCTTGTCATTTTCATTAGGATTTGATGGACTCTTTCCACTTGGTCATTCCTCTATTGATGAGATGGTGTTGTCCTTAGCTTGTTAATCTTCAGCAACCTGCATACTTGCTGTAAGTAAATCAGAAGTTGAATTGGAACCTTGCTCGCTAATTACAGGAGGAGGTGAACCGTACTTCAAAATCTGACCTTAACCCCCTCCCCCCCCAATCGTGTCAGCACTTTGACCTGGGATTGATATCATTAATAGATATCTTGAGAAATGATCCAAAATAGTCAGTATATAACAATTTTCGTCTTTTGGGTTTGGTATGGGATCCTACAATATCAAGACCCACTCATTCAAAAGGTGTGCTTGCATCTGGAAGTCCTTGCAGAGGTCCTTCGGTTTTACCGACATCATTTAGTGTATGACATGAGTCACAATGTGAAATGTAACATTAAGCATCAGCTTTCCAGTTTGACCACCAATAGATTTGTGCTGTTCATAGATTATTTGCTCTTTTGCCACTGTGTCGTGCGATTTGCTCTTTTGCCACTGTGTCGTGCGAATGGGCTATTGTGACAGTCTTGTAACACTTGTTCTTGTGGAACTTCAGGTACGACAAAACCATTTGCATTGCTGTGTAGCTTCATGGGCTAGTAAGTTACGTTGAATTGGTACTCACACAGTTTAATTTACTCCAGTGGTCCTTCAGGTGGAGCAGCCACTTCAAACTGGCACGATTGGTTACTATAGTGAATTCTCAGGTAATTAAGAAATTTCAGTTTTAGACATAGACAAGTGCCTATGTCGTGTAACTGCATTGAGCTCTGTTCAGAAGATAGGAAGCAAATGAAATTCGATGTTCCTCTCCTTTGATTTTCTGTGATAAAAACTACCCTGATGGCACAATTGCTAGTGTTAGTAGTTAAGATGAAGGGTTTCGAGAAATCTGGATAGGATAATATGGGAGCTGCTGTCAAAGCTACTTTCAGCGTTTCCATTGTTTGTGAACATTCAGAACTCCAAATAAAAACAGCTTCTTGTTTTCAGTAATTGAGTCTTTGGTTGTGCTGTATCAGCACACTCCTGAATATATCATTGACAGAAATTCGCAGTGCCTAGGAATGCTTGCTTCACACTCTTCAGTTCTGGATAGTTCTTGACAGCTTCTACCAGTTCCAAGTTAGGTTGGACAAGATAAATCAGACACTGAGTGGGTGTTAATCCTCTGAGTACAATATCCATCAGTCACTGGAATGTTTCTGGGAAAGGAAGAGGGTTATGCTTGCACACCCCTGTATGCATAATAAACGATGTTTTAGCCCTCTTATCTGTATGTACAGTGAGTTGATTGTACCCTCCGGTTAGGTCACAAATAAAGAAGATTATGCATGTACCAAGATAATCCAAGCAGTGTACAAGATTTGGCAATGGATGAATATCCATTAAGATTACAGCAATCAGCTCCCTGCAATCAAAACAAAACCTGCACTTCTGTTTTCCTGTATGTGGTTTCTTCCTCACAATTACTATGACAATTCTTTAGGTTCAATGAACCCAGATTCCAATTGTTCTTCAATTCTCTCTCCAACTTAAGCATGTTGATGACTATATGGTATTCTGTACAGTCGTTGAGTAATGGGTACTGCTAATCCTGTATGTGTCCTGTGTTGAACTAGGAGGGTTACTTGGAGATTATCCCATTCACAGAAAATATCGGAGTGGCTATGTAGCACTGGTGATAAATGATTTAATTTAGTAAGCAGCTTCATCAGTTCATTTCTTCACACAGTTGTTAGGTGGACAATAATGTAGAACCTGCACATCTTGTTCTTTGGTAGGTACTTATATCTTGCAGATCTATGTTCGATACTGTTACAACAATATTGCCTCGTGGTAGTTCTACTTCTGCATTACTCAGGTTATCAGTGTTTACTGGAACATGCAATTTCCCACTGGAACCTGCAATTTCCCACCTGTATCATATTTAATTAAACTGACAATTCTCCTTACATAGAAACGCCTCTGGTCTAGCAATCCACCATTTACTGATGGCTCTGTTAAAAACAAATCACTTCCCTGTCATCTTCACATCAATATACAGAGTTTATTCTGTTATCAGATGGATGCATTCACATTCAGTTAAATATACGTCAACTTGAAATGAGATAACTGTATCACTATTTGGTCTACACATTACGTCAGCGGTGCCAACTTTCTTTTGCGTCTGACCTTTAGAGTTCCCATTGCAGCCACAGTGATTACGACGGAATCGGATTTCTGTTTCTCCTACGTTGGTCTGAGATGGTTAGATGCCAGGAAATCCTTATCATTTGCATTTTGGCCACTTATTCATCAGGGTCTATCACAGAGTTAATGACAGCTTCTCCACAACGGTCATCCGGTTGCCATTTAACCCTTTAATTGTGTAGCGAGGCTGCAGCCAACCTTCTTCTTTAACTATGTGGCATCACATTAAAGAAATTTGAGCCTCTGTATTGACTAGGAAAGGGACATTTCGTCAATGGTAAATTGATTTGACAAGCAGACCTTTGAAGTTGTCATCAGTGGAGCTCGCAGTTACTACTGCTTCTTGGGGCTGGAAGAAGTAGTGGTAGCCATCCTGTCCCCTCTGTCATCTTGATATACTCCTTCCAAAGCTTTCCATTGAGACCTTGTGTTCCCCTTCGTATAGTTTCATGCTGTGACCTTCCACTTCACAGATGAAACTTCAACTCTTTTTTTCTACGAGAAGCTGTGCTTTGGTGCCTGTTGCCATGACAGCTGGTTTCTGAGTGAGCTTTGAAAACATGATGATCCTGTTTGCGGCCAGTTTGAGGGCTCCATAACTCATCAACAAATTGAACTGCTGTTTGTATTATTACTTAGCTTTAAATGTCTCACAATGTGCCAGTCTTACTGCTCAGCTGACTTAACATAGTAACCCATTCAAAAAGACTTCACCCAGTAGCCCATTCAAAAATGTACCTAATACCCTTCGTCCAGCTTCAAACAATTTTGCCTCATTGTGTGAATAATTCTTACTGAGCTTCTATGCGTTAGTGTGAACTCGTTGGACTCTCTCTCCAAAATATGCATACTGTGGAGCTGCACTCTGTAAAACCTTGCCATGTTTTTCCCTCTTGTATTGTTGCACAATTATCTGTTTATAAATTCAGTCGAAGGTAGCTGCAAAGCTACACTTCATATCACACATGACGAAATCGAGTGCATCATCTTAGATTCGCAGTTTTGCCATGTGGTAAGCTGGATGGTTGGATGGTTGGTTGGTTGGTTGGGGGGAGAAGGGACAAAACTACACGGTCATCAGTCCCTCTGACCTTGGATTACTAAAACTGATAAAATTCCACAATAGAAGAGGGAACTACAATGTCCATAAAACGATAAACTATTGACATGGAAGGAAGGAAAAGGACGGGAGAAAAGGTGAGGGAAAGAAAGTGACTAATGACAGGGGCGTGAAGGAAGAAGCACAGGAGACAAGAGACCCTCAAGTCATAACAGACCCCATAAGGAAAGGAGTAGGAAGGCAGAGGGCCAGGGTGGAACAACCAAACCCAGTTGAAGCCAATCCAGTTGGGGTGAAGGGGGCAGCAAGAGGGCCCTCCGGCCCCTCCATCCACCAATAAGGTGGAAGGTCCCTCCCTTAAATAAAGCGATAAAAAACCCCATCACGAATAAAACGTAATACAAGATCTGCCGCTGAGGCTTTGTCAGCCAACACCAGGAATAGTGAGTCTGGAAGGCTAAAAATCCATTGCAGAGTGGCTAAATTGGGGCAGTCCAATATGAGGGGTGAGCCACAGTCAACATTGATCCACAAAGACAGAGTGGGGGGGGGGGGGTCCTCACGACGGAGGAGATAACCGTGAGTCAGCCAAGTATGGCTGATGCGGAGCTGGCATAGGATGACAGAGGCCTTACAAGAGGCCCAGAAGGAGGACTGCCACGGAGTTGTAGAATCCTTGATCACCCTGAGCTTGTTTGGCGAAGAAAGAGTGTGCCATTCTGCATCCCAAAGGCCCAAAACCTGATGACGTAATGCCAAGCAAAGGTCTATTTCTGGAATGCCAATAGCAAGAGATGGCCTGGTGGTAGCTAATGTAGCCAGTCGATCAGCAAGTTCATCGCCAGGAATCCCAACATGGCCTAGGGTCCAAATGAAAACCATCGAGCATCCATGTTGAGCATGGAGAGAAAGGGAGTCCTGGATAGTGATGAACAACGGGTGGCAGGGGAAGCACTGGCCGATAGCGTGCAAACCGTTCAGTGAGTCACTACAGATAGTGAAGGATAGTCCTGAGCAGGAGTGGATATGGTCCACTGCGCGCAAGATGGCTACCAATTCTGCAGTAAAGGCACTATAGCCATCTGGCAAGGAACGAAGTTCCGTGCCTAGTGCATAGGTGTAAGCAAAATCAGTGTGACCAGCAACCATGGAGCCATCAGTATAGATCACTTATGAACCCTAAAAAGAACTGAGGAGACAGTAGAACTGGTGGCGAAGAGCCATTGGAGGGACAGAATCCTTTGAATCAATTGAGAGATCAAGACAGAGCTGTGACTGAGAGATGCACCACAGAGGGATTCGTGCGTGAGCAGAGAAAAGAGGCGGTAAAGGGAATTGCTGGTGCTCAGAAAAGAGCGACTGAATGCGGACAGCCATGGTAAGCCCACATCGTGGCCATTGTTGCGGCAGGGTGATCTCTGTGTCTGGATAAAGGAGACCATAATTAGGGTGCTTTGGGATGCAGCGAATGCGGAGTGCATAAGATATCAGCTGTTGTTGGCACAAAACTCGCAGTGGTGGAATCCCCGTCTCTGCGAGAAGGCTAAGTACGGGGCTAGTCCAGAAGGCACCTGTCGCAAGTCGGACCCCACAGTGGTGGATGGGGCCTAGTATCTGCAACGTCGAAGGCGACACAGACTCGTAGACAGGACTTCCATAGTCTAAATGAGACTTGACCAACGCTTAATACAATCGAAGGAGAACAGAGTGGTCGGCACCCTGATGGGAGGACAGTGGTCAAAAATTCGCCTGAGTTTCGCCCAGACTTGTGAAGAGGGGGTGTGTGGTGCTATGGCAGTTACATATCGTTCCCAGCAAATCTGTTTCTGAAATTTGATTAGGTAGCGGGCCCGGGCGCGGAGTCATTTAAAGACCAGAAGAAGAGCAGTAGAAGGGTGCCGCTTGAAGTGTTGAAGAGCGTGGCGGTGGTCTTTTATGACCATCTTGCACCAGGGGAGGGGGGGGGGGGACCTGAGGAAGAAGGGATTGCTGAAACAGCTGCTTGAAAGGATGGCGGCAGTCAGTCTGTGTAGAGTCATCAACACCGTCATGTGGCAATACAGGGGGATGGGAGCAGAGGAGAAGGCACCCCAATCAACCTTAGAGATGGCCCACTTGGGAGGGTGACAGAATGAGAGACACTGAAGGAAGGTCAAAACAACCGGGTAATGGTCACTGTGGACACCCCACTAAATGAAGGGAAGAAGGCCAGGACTGCAAATGGAGAGGTCAATTGTAGAGAAAGTGCTGTGCGCCACACTAAAGCGTGTGGGAGTGCCTGTTTTTAGTAAACAGAGGTCAAGTCCTGCCAAAACAGCTTCAACTGTCCTGCCCAGGGCAGTAGTCATATGACTACCCCAAAGAGGGTTGTGGGCATTAAAGTCCCCTAGTAGCAGGAAGGGAGAAGGGAGTTGTTGAAGAAGGGTGGTTAGGGCAAGGGATGTGGGTGGCCTGTCAGGTGGGAGGTAGAGATTACAGAATGTGATTGGAGTGGCAAGATGGACCCTGACAGCAGTGGCTTCCATAGTGGTATGGAGGAGAACCCATTTACTAACAAGGTCCTTGCGGACCAAGATGCAAACACCACTAGAAGCCCGCAAGCGGCCAATTTGGTTCCAACAGAAAGCATGGAACCCACGAAGGGTGGGTGAGTAAGAATTGACAAAATGGGTCTCCTGGAGCACAATACAAGTGGCAGAGTTGAAGGAAAGAAGGGGTTGCAACTCTGGAAGGTGATGCAAATATCCATTACAATTCCGCTGGAGGATTCTCAAGCCGGAGTCCAAATGGGAAGCGAACGGACCAGTGTCGGTCACACCACCGAGTCGCCATCCATCACCAATAAAGATGGGGTAATATCCATATAGGTGGGGTCAGACTCTGTTGGTTCATTGACTGGAGGAGGGGAAAGCTGCACCTTTGGTCTTGCCCTTGTTCTTGCCTTGCTGCTTCTTCTCTTGGAAAGGAAGAGAAGGGCAGACTTCAGCAAGGGTGGGCACGGAATTACACCGGGCAATCTCGGTGCCCACCAGCCGCGGTTCGTGCTGCTGATGTGGAGCAGCAGATCACCTTTCAGGGAGGTACCAGGAAGAGGAGTCCCGGGAGGGAGCTCCAGTACCGGTAGCCGCCGAAGAAGGGGAGCAGTTCTCCGGTGGGGGAGGGGGAGCAGCACCCAAAAGGGTGGGTATGGGTACTGAGGGGGAGGGGGAGAGGGAGGAGGAGGAGGAGGAGGAGGAGGAGGCTGAGGCTGAGGCTGAGGCTGAAGTCATGGGGCGAATGGGGTGCGGCTGGGAAGAGGAGGGGGTAGGAGGGGGAATGGACGTAACTGAAGCAAAAGTAGAAGTCATAGACACGGGATGGAGCGGGTCATACTTTCGTCGAGGCTCAGTGTAGGAGAGTGGATCTAAGGTTTTGAACTCATGAATCCTTCTTTCTTTCACAAACACCAGGCATGCAGGCGAGCGTGGAGAATGCTGTCCATGACAATTTACACACTCTGGCGGAGGAGCATAGGTACTCCCCTCATGGAGGGGGCGTCCACAGTCACTGCAGAGGGGATCAGTGGTGCAGCGGGAAGACGTGTCCACACCGTAAGCATTTAAAGCATCTCACCGGTGGTGGAATATAAGGTTTTACATCACACCGATACACCATGACCTTGACCTTCTCTGGGAGGACATCCCCCTCGAAGGTCAGGATAAAGGTGCCCGTAGTGGTGCAATTGTTTGGAGGGCCTCGCTGCACATGGCAGATAAAACGAACCCCTCGCTCGAGGTTAGCACGGAGTTCTTCGTCAGTTTGGAGAAGAAGATCTCGGTGGAAAATAATGCTCTGTACCAAGTTCAAAGATTGGTGGGGCGTGACGGAGACTGGGACGTCACCAAGATGGTCACAAGCACGCAGGGTGTCAGATTGGGCAGCAGAAGATGTCTTTATGAGCAAAGCACCAGACCGCATCTTACTCATCAATTCCACTTTGCCATACTTATCTTCTATTGTCTCCATGAAAAACAAAGGCTTGGTCGTGGCAAAACTTCCTCCATCTGTCCTGGTACAAACCAGGTACTGAGGGAAAGGTTTCAACCCAAGCTGGCAATTTTGAGCCTCCTCCCAGGGGGTGGCCAGGGAGGGGAAGGCTGAAGGATCAGAAGAAGTGTCACATCTGCTACCACTCTTAGAGACGGCCACAGAATGGCCAGGATGGTGAAGCTTTTGTCGCTTCATGCGCAAGGCGTCCGGCCTAGTACCACCCACTCCGATCAGGGGCTCGCCCCATGGGCTCCACCCAGCCACAGCAAGGGCCGCCTGACACGGTGGCCATTGCCGGGAGTTCTGGTGCCCCAAAGTGTTGAGCATTGACTCCTAGGCAAACACAAGGCATTAACAGCTCAGGTACTAGTAGTGTGATCCCTGTGGTTTCAGGAGGCTCAGCCAAGTGGGTACTTAACAGCCCCACCACACGGACTGGCTACCGTGCTGGTGACCTTGCAGGAGGGGGGGAGGGGGGCAGGGTGCAAAGGGAAAGGGGAGGGGACGGGGAGAGGAAACTGCACCATGGAAGCTAGGTAGGGAGTTCATCCCCAAATGGCTCACACTGAACAGAAAATTTTGGAAATGGAGGTCAAACCCCAAGGGAACCAAAAACACCGATAAGGAGATGGAAACAACAAACTAAACAATAGCACAGACCAAAACAAAGCCAGGAGGATAGCCAGGTCGACATGAAGAAGTCCACTAAGAGGGAAAAGAGGGTGCAGGGACAAAGGAGCAAGGATAGGGAGGGAGAGGAACAGGGATGGTAATGCAGCCTGGAAAGGAAAGGAGACTGCAATAGCTTGGGGCCCCATGCACGCCACACAGTACCCACTGTGGGCCCCCTGGGTGGGGGGGGGGGGGTGGGGGGGGGTATGCTGGAACTGTAAGGATCAAAGAAAAGTTGTCAACTACCGCTGAGTCAGTTAACCTTCATCGGTTATACTCACAGGGCTGTTGTTTGGTTGACCCATTTCACTCCCACCTTATGCGTCTGCTTTTAATTGGTGAATTTCTTAGCATAATTGCACTATAACAGTCCGCAAATACACACATTGCAGTGTGTCCATCACAATTGATTACTGGGTTACTCTAGTTATTAAAAATTTGCCATCATTGCCACTCACATGCAAGCCAAGCAAAACTAGTATTTGCAGCAGCCCTACCTTCAGTTCTGGGTCTCACTTCGCTGTCTCACGAAGAGAAGTACTCCAACGGAAGAATTGTGTCTGTATCAGCCTTGCGCTAGTTCCAAGTAGGAATACCACACACGAACCTCTGTGAACAATACCAATCATTGTTACACCCCATGAAAGACTGAAGATTTTCTTCTCTCCTCAGGGATAAAGATGGGTAAAGTAACATTGAAGAGTGCTCTGCTGACAAAATACAGGGTGATTCAAAAAGAATACCACAACTTTAGGAATTTAAAACTCTGCAACGACAAAAGGCAGAGCTAAGCACTATCTGTCGGCGAATTAAGGGAGCTATAAAGTTTCATTTAGTTATACATTTGTTCGCCATTTCAGCCAATAAAGTTTTTGGTCCCCTTTTCTTCGAAGGTGCTACTGTAACTGGACTACAGTATCTGGAGATGTTAGAGAATTGGCTGTTCCCTCTGCCCGAACAAGAAGCACAATAATTCATATTTCAGCAGGATGGAGCGCCACCACATTGGCACTTATCTGTCCGTAACTACCTGAACGTCAACTACCCAAGGCAATGGATCGGCCGCCAGGCAGCCCGTGACAGAGCACTTCATCACTGGCCTCGAAGAAGCCCTGATCTTACCCCCTGCGATTTTTTCTTATGGGGGTATGTTAAGGATATGGTGTTTCGGCCACCTCTCCCAGCCACCATTGATGATTTGAAACGAGAAATAACAGCAGCTATCCAAACTGTTACGCCTGATATGCTACAGAGAGTGTGGAACGAGTTGGAGTATCGGGTTGATATTGCTCGTGTGTCTGGAGGGGGCCATATTGAACATCTCTGAACTTGTTTTTGAGTGAAAAAAAACCTTTTTAAATACTCTTTGTAATGATGTATAACAGAAGGTTATATTATGTTTCTTTCATTAAATACACATTTTTAAAGTTGTGGTATTCTTTTTGAATCACCCTGTATTATAAGGAATCTGGTCCAAGATGAGAGGTGGCGGGGTGTGGGATCATCATGGCCCATATCCGAGGGTTAAAATTATCTTTTCCAGTGTCTGAATTGCGTGAAGCCAACTGTGTGATTCTTTGCTTTGTAAAGCTTCTTCTAATGATTATGATGGACCTGAATGCTCTGTGTCTGTAAGTAATATGTTACATTAGCATTCACCTTTATTTTTTCAGAATTGTTGATGATCTTAGCATTTGACTTTGCTGTTTGGCTACAGAATCTTTATTTACATATGAGGAATCTGAATCTTTCAGCTGCTTTGATCAGGTAAAATACAGTTTGAGTTGTCATTATTTTCATCAGTAATAGGCTCAGATTCAACTATTTTGGGAATAATTTCTGGCTCCTGACACTTTGTGGTCACTGCTATATCATCATTCCTCTGAATACTATTTTCTTTAAATATCATATCTCTTGCCTTTCTTAATTTTGATTGGTTGGATTGAAACAGCCAATATGCTCTCCCTTGTTCACAATATCCTACCACTGTCCATTCAGTGTTCTTTTTATCCCATTTACACCTGTTTGCTTTAGGTACACGAATGAAGGCCATACCGCCAAATGTTTTTAAATATCTAATGTTGATTTTCTTTCCGTAAATCCTTTTTCTGGTGACATGCCTTTTTAATGCTTTTGCAGACGATCTGTTAATGAGGTAAGCGGTTGTAGAGACTGCTTCCCCTCCAGTGGGCTTTTGCTAAGCTTGCATCAAATCAGCACCTACTTTTTTTTCTACTACTGTTCTGTTGTGCCTTTCTACTGCTCCATTTTGTTCCGATGTTTAGGGTACTGTTGTCTGATGAATTATTTCTTCGTTCTTTAAAAATTTTGTTAGTTCTTGGTTCACATATTCTTCTCATTGTGTGTGCACAAGACACAAATTTTATTGCCAGATCATTTTTCCATTAGCTTTTGCAATTTGTAATAGTTTCTGACACCTGGTTTTTACCACGTAATGTACACAAAAATGTCTTTCTTGAGTAGCCAGGACATATTTGATACCTCCAATGGAATTTTTTTCTGTCTGCCCACATTTTAGGATATAGCAATTCAAAGATACCTTTTGCTTTTGTCTCAGAATGTTGGAAAGGTAATCTCATCTATTTATCTTCCAAGCATCTAATACATGGAGATTCAATAGTTCCCATGTAATTAGTGCCATTGGCCATATCTTTCTGCTAATCTTCCATTCTGTCAGGACTTATATGTCCTAATCCCCTATACCACAAATTTGCTTCATTTAATAGTTGTTATCTGTTTGGCACAATCTGTACATGTCATTGTTAAGCTCTGCTATTCAAAATAGACTTCTTTTTTCTTTGTAAATGTGGAAGCCTAGTTTTTCAAAGGTGGTCAGATGTCCCTTTGCTGTATCTTACGTACAGAAAGTAAAACTGTACATAAGTGGGGCAGGTAAAGAACATCTGTTACTTCAGTTTTTTGTTTTTTTTTCTTCTATGAGTTTGTGCATCAATTTTTTTGTCACCAATTCACGGAGTGGCTGAATTCTCATTATTCGCCACTACCACTAGTGAACTTAATGCTGATCTACACGAATTCATTTCACACCAGCATTTAGACGTGAACTTAAAATCTATCTACATGAATTCATTTCACACTTGTTGTTGTTGTGGTATTCAGTCCTGAGACTGGTTTGATGCAGCTCTCCATGCTACTCTATCCTGTGCAAGCTTCTTTATCTCCAAGTACCTACTGCAACCTACATCCTTCTGAATCTGCGTAGTGTATTCATCTCTTGGTCTCCCCCTACGATTTTTACCCTCCACGCTGCCCTCCAATACTAAATTGGTGATCCCTTGATGCCTCAGAACATGTCCTACCAACCGATCCCTTTGTCTGGTCAAGTTGTGCCACAAACTTCTCTTCTCCCCAATCCTATTCAATACTTCCTCATTAGTTATGTGATCTACCCATCTAATCTTCAGCATTCTTCTGTAGCACCACATTTCGAAAGCTTCTATTCTCTTCTTGTCCAAACTATTTACCATCCATGTTTCACTTCCATACAAGGCTACACTCCATACAAATACTTTCAGAAACGACTTCCTGACACTTAAATCTATACTCAATGTTAATAAATTTCTCTTCTTCAGAAACGCTTTCCTTGTCATTGCCAGTCTACATTTTATATCCTCTCTACTTCGACCATCATCAGTTATTTTGCTCCCCAAATAGCAAAACTCCTTTACTACTTTAAGTGTCTCATTTCCAAATCTAATACCCTCAACATCACCCGACTTAATTCGACTACATTCCATTATCCTTGTTTTGCTTTTGTTGATGTTCATCTTATATCCTCCCTTCAAGACACCATCCATTCCATTCACCTGCTCTTCCAAGTCCTTTGCTGTCTCTGACAGAATTACAATGTCATCGGCGAACCTCAAAGTTTTTATTTCTTCTCCATGGATTTTAATACCTACTCCGAATTTTTCTTTTGTTTCCATTACTGCTTGCTCAATATACAGATTGAATAACATCGGGGAGAGGCTACAACCCTGTCATACTCCCTTCCCAACCACTGCTTCCCTTTCATGCCCCTCGACTCTTATAACTGCCATCTGCTTTCTGTACAAATTGTAAATAGCCTTTTGCTCCCTGTATTTTACCCCTGCCACCTTTAGAATTTGAAAGAGAGTATTCCAGTCAACATTGTCAAAAGCTTTCTCTAAGTCTACAAATGCTAGAAACATAGGTTTGCCTTTCCTTAGTCTTTCTTCTAAGATAAGTCATAAGGCCAGTATTGCATCACGTGTTCCAACATTTCTACGGAATCCAAACTGATCTTCCCCGAGGTCGGCTTCTACCAGTTTTTCCATTCGTCTGTAAATAATTCTTGTCAGTATTTTGCAGCTGTGACTTATTAAACTGATAGTTCGGTAATTTTCACATCTGTCAACACCTGCTTTCTTTGGGATTGGAATTATTATATTCTTCTTGAAGTCTCAGGGTATTTCGCCTGTTTCATACATCTTTCTCACCAGATGGAAGAGTTTTGTCAGGACTGGCTCTCCCAAGGCCGTCAGTAGTTCTAATGGAATGTTGTCTACTCCCGGGGCTTTGTTTCGACTCAGGTCTTTCAGTGCTGTGTCAAACTCTTCACGCAGTATCGTATCTCCCATTTCATCTTCATCTACATCCTCTACCATTTCCATAATATTGTCCTCAAGTACATCGCCCTTGTATAGACCCTCTACATACTCCTTCCACCTTTCTGCTTTCCCTTCTTTGCTTAGAACTGGGTTTCCATCTGAGCTCTTGATGTTCATACAAGTGGTTCTCTTATCTCCAAAGGTCTCTTTAATTTTCCTGTAGGCAGTATCGATCTTACCCCTAGTGAAATAAGCCTCTACATCCTTACATTTGTCCTCTAGCCATCCCTGCTTAGCCATTTTGCACTTCCTGTCGATCTCATTTTTGAGACGTTTGTATTCCTTTTTGCCTGCTTCATGTACTGCATTTTTATATTTTCTCCTTTCATCAATTAAATTCAATATTTCTTCTGTTACCCAAGGATTTCTACTAGCTCTCGTCTTTTTACCTACTTGATCCTATGCTGCCTTCACTACTTCATCCCTCAAAGCTACCCCTTCTTCTTCTACTGTATTTCTTTCCCCCATTCCTGTCAATTGTTCCCTTATGCTCTCCCTGAAACTCTGTACAACCTCTGGTTCTTTCAGTTTATCCAGGTCCCATCTCCTTAAATTCCCACCTTTTTGCAGTTTCTTCAGTATTAATCTACAGGTCATAATCAATAGATTGTGGTCAGAGTCCACAACTGCCTCTGGAAATGTCTTACAATTTAAAACCTGGTGCCTAAATCTCTGTCTTACCATTATATAATCTATCTGATACCTTGTAGTATCTCCAGGGTTCTTCCATGTATACAATCTTCTATCATGATTCTTAAACCAAGTGTTAGCTATGATTAAGTTGTGCTCTGTGCAAAATTCTACCAGGCGGCTTCCTCTTTCATATCTTAGCCCCAATCCATATTCACCTACTATGTTTCCTTCTCTCCCTTTTCCTACACTCGAATTCCAGTCACCCATGACTATTAAATTTTCGTCTCCCTTCACTATCTGAATAATTTCTTTTATTTCATCATACATTTCTTCAATTTCTTCGTCATCTGCAGAGCTAGTTGGCATATAAACTTGTACTACTGTAGTAGATGTGGGCTTCGTATCTATCTTGGCCACAATAATGCGTTCACTATGCTGTTTGTAGTAGCTTACCCGTATTCCTATTTTCCTATTCATTATTAAACCTACTCCTGCATTACCCCTATTTGATTTTGTATTTATAACCCTGTATTCACCTGACCAAAAGTCTTGTTCCTCCTGCCACCGAACTTCACTAATTCCCACTATATCCAACTTTAACCTATCTATTTCCCTTTTTAAATTTTCTAACCTACCTGCCCAATTAAGGGATCTGACATTCCACGCTCCGATCCGTAGAACGCCAGTTTTCTTTCTCCTGATAATGACATCCTCTTGAGTAGTCCCCGCCCGGAGATCCGAATGGGGGACTATTTTACCTCCGGAATATTTTACCCAAGAGGACGCCATCATTTAATCATACAGTGAAGCTGCATGCCCTCGGGAAAAATTACGGCCGTAGTTTCCCCTTGCTTTCAGCCGTTCGCAGTACCAGCACAGCAAGGCCGTTTTGGTCATTGTTACAAGGCCAGATCAGTCAATCATCCAGACTGTTGCCCTTGCAACTACTGAAAAGGCTGCTGCCCCTCTTCAGGAACCACACGTTTGTCTGGCCTCTCAGCAGATAACCCTCCGTTTTGGTTGTACCTACGGTACAGTTATTTGTATCGCTGAAGCACGAAAGCCTCCCCACCAATGGCAAGGTCCATGGTTCATGGGGGGGGGGGGGCATTTCATATGTCACACTAGTGTTTAGAAATATGAGGGGCCCAGTGGAAAAGGGGCACATGCCAACAGAGTGTGTTATGTCAGGAAATGGGAATTAAGAAAGTATAGTAATGTGAACTCCTGCTGTGATAGCGACAGTTGTTACACTAATTAGATGGTGTTTTGCAAATACTATTAAATATTAGACCCACTTTATTACAATTTAAAGTACAGAAAGTGAAATCCTCGACATGACACATTACGTAGCACATCATTAATAGTCAACTCCTCACCAGTCTTTTCCTGTTCCATTGTGTCGTCACTACCATCACTTATCAATGACTGATAAAAACTTGAATATATTGGAGGCACAAATTTCAGTAAGCTTTGAAGGTCCGTGAACTTTGCTGCTTTAATTTGATGCCCATTTGGGTACTTAGGCACTAACTGGCAGTCTGCAAGCTTCGTAAATCGTCCACGACACTTCTGTAAACTAACTCGCACAGGTTTCTCAATTTGATTGTGTGAATACTTGATATATACAGAATGTTCATGGCTCGCTAATATAAACACCATTGCATTTCTGATGTCTGCAGGCTTTTTGACAACAGTAAAGTTATGTTTGATGATACTGTTCATTATAGACAACAAAGACACGAAGTTCTCTTTCTTCATTTCAACCACAACAAATGGGTTCCTTTGCTTGCTATTGCTCATAAATTCAACCCATTTTGATGGCATGTACACAGCCTGTGTCTTTCTTTTCAGCTTCTCAATAACTCCAAAATCCCTGTCACACGGCAGAAACTTGTGACCAGGGAGGAGAAATTTGTGCTAAACATCATCAAAACATTTTTTATCTAGAAGGTACAACCACAGACCTATGATAAAATAGTATTTATTTTGTCTAATACATGGATCAGAATAAATGATGAGCCTTCGATGACGTTCTTCCTTCATCATGCCCAAAGCTTTTAAAATGCAGCTAGCTACTTCATCGGCCCCTCTAGATGCAACATTCTCAGACTAGGCACACATCACTGCCTTCTCGTCACTACAACGGTGAATACAGAAATTATATGTCCAAAGTTGTCTCTTATGAAAAACCGTTTCCGTTGAAATATATGGTGTTGGCAATGCTTGTTGTAAGTCCATGCACAAAACGAGTGCATCACTACCATCCTGTTTTGACTCATTTGAGTCACTTTTCAGAGCACTATATGTACATTCAGCTTTCTCAAGGTGTAGTTTGATGTCCGTGGATTCGGCGTTATTACGTGCCTTAGCAGTATCACAAATACGACATGTATCACTCAACGGCAATTTAAAACCAATATTATTTTCCGTGTTGAAAATGGTTTCATACACATGTTGTTTCACTGGGACTTCATCTGTATTTGTAAGATCTTCACAGCACAAATTATACATACCAGGAATCGAGTGAACAGAGGTTATGTAGGACTTGTTTGGATTCTGCATTCTACTATAAAGTGACGTGTACCTTGGAAACATTTCAATGTGATTTCTAACCTTATTTTCTCTCTTGTTATCAATGGCATGAAGTGTGTTAGAATGCTTGCCTCTTCTATCCTGTCTAGGTGTATGTACAGATACATGTGTTGCAGATTCATGACTCTCAGTGTCACAGTCTTCATTGCTACAGACAGTCCTCAAACGTTTAACAGAAATGGCATGAACAGCTAAAAATGCAGTCCTACACACTTCAACCTCAGTAGCTGGAGTGTCACGAATAAACTACATGGAAGAAATCTTCCTCTGGCTTAGAACCTTCCTCTTCTTTGGATACACTTTTTTGCACTTATTAGGCCGTGCTAATCCAAATAAATAAGCTTTTTGCTTATTATAATCTCCCAACCAATAAAACTCAATAAATATCACCTCCTTCTCTTCTTCATTCAGTGTTGAGTTTTTGCAGAAACTAGTCTTGCAGCATGGACCACTGGCACTATGAAACACTTTCTTGGGCACAATCCATTGTTTCTTAACATCTTCCTTTCATTATCTTTCCACTCATTATCTTTACGAATTCTTTTTTTTTTTTTTTTCTCCGCATGTACTATTGCATTTCCTTCATGAGTAACATTAATAGCAACACCTATTGCCGCCATCTTGGAAACATATGAACAACATTTGTGAAAAGCTTTCTGAAACAAAGTCAACCAATGAGATGAATCGACTCATGAGACACAGAGATACTGTTGGCATGGGCCTCTTTTTCCACTGGGAATGTGTCAGTCCCGAATAACAGCAAATATAATTGCTCTCTTTCAAAGGAATGGTGCTAGAAGTTCCACCTATGATACTAGATGGCATGGGCTGTTTTCCTGTACCAAAATCACTGCGCAGGTGGCATTTGCCCCTTTTCCACTGGGCCCCTCATATGTTGAAGCATCAGAGTGAATGTACCAGTCATTATTTATGGCTTTACCTGCTGTAAAGAAGAATGTTTTGTAATTTGTGGTCCCTTCTGACGACTTGCTAGTTCCTTTGGTTTTGCTGCAAGAGTTTCTTTCACTATGACCATTTTTATTACAATTATAGCATCTTAGTGCCTTGGAGAAATTGTGTGCAAAGATTCTATTATCTTTCTTGTTCACTTGAAGAACTGCATCATTGTTCGCAGAGTGAGAGTGCTTTTCATCTTTCACTTTCTGCAACAATTTAGTTTTGAGTCTCCAGTTATCAGTATATTAGCATTCTCTAGGCTCGTAATCATTGGTTTGTAATCATTTGGTAATCCAAGCAATAAAATGCACTCTATCCACCCATATTTCAGTTTCAAAATTCAAAGTATTTAACTTATTAGAAGAACAAATTATTTTTGATACATATTTGTCTACTGATGTACAGTTTTCCAGTCGAGTTGTGAGGAGTGTAGCCAGCAAACAGTGAAGATCTGAGTCTTCATATACTTGGTTTAATTTGTCCCAGGTTTCTTTTATAGTTTTTTTTTCTGCAGGTGCATGTAAATTACTGAATCATCTGACTATCTTTATTTCAGCTGAGATGCATTGCTATAGCTTTTCATGTTGAAAATATGTTTTCATTGCAAACTGACGCGTATTGTAGTTCTCTCTTCCTTTCAGTTTTTCTATAATGTCATAATTCTGATTTCATATACACTCCTGGAAATTGAAATAAGAACACCATGAATTCATTGTCCCAGGAAGGGGAAACTTTATTGACACATTCCTGGGGTCAGATACATCACATGATCACACTGACAGAACCACAGGCACATAGACACAGGCAACAGAGCATGCACAATGTCGGCACTAGTACAGTGTATATCCACCTTTCGCAGCAATGCAGGCTGCTATTCTCCCATGGAGACGATCGTAGAGATGCTGGATGTAGTCCTGTGGAACGGCTTGCCATGCCATTTCCACCTGGCGCCTCAGTTGGACCAGCGTTCGTGCTGGACGTGCAGACCGCGTGAGACGACGCTTCATCCAGTCCCAAACATGCTCAATGGGGGACAGATCCGGAGATCTTGCTGGCCAGGGTAGTTGACTTACACCTTCTAGAGCACGTTGGGTGGCACGGGATACATGCGGACGTGCATTGTCCTGTTGGAACAGCAAGTTCCCTTGCCGGTCTAGGAATGGTAGAACGATGGGTTCGATAACGGTTTGGATGTACCGTGCACTATTCAGTGTCCCCTCGACGATCACCAGTGGTGTACGGCCAGTGTAGGAGATCGCTCCCCACACCATGATGCCGGGTGTTGGCCCTGTGTGCCTTGGTCGTATGGAGTCCTGATTGTGGCGCTCACCTGCACGGCGCCAAACACGCATACGACCATCATTGGCACCAAGGCAGAAGCGACTCTCATCGCTGAAGACGACACGTCTCCATTCGTCCCTCCATTCACGCCTGTCGCGACACCACTGGAGGCGGGCTGCACGATGTTGGGGCGTGAGCGGAAGACGGCCTAACGGTGTGCGGGACCGTAGCCCAGCGTCATGGAGACGGTTGCGAATGGTCCTCGCCGATACCCCAGGAGCAACAGTGTCCCTAATTTGCTGGGAAGTGGCGGTGCGGTCCCCTACGGCACTGCGTAGGATCCTACGGTCTTGGCGTGCATCCGTGCGTCGCTGCGGTCCGATCCCAGGTCGACGGGCACGTCCACCTTCCGCTGACCACTGGCGACAACATCGATGTACTGTGGAGACCTCACGCCCCACGTGTTGAGCAATTCGGCGGTACGTCCACCCGGCCTCCCGCATGCCCACTATACGCCCTCGCTCAAAGTCCGTCAACTGCACATACGGTTCACGTCCACGCTGTCGCGGCATGCTACCAGTGTTAAAGACTGCGATGGAGCTCCGTATGCCACGGCAAACTGGCTGACACTGACGGCGGCGGTGCACAAATGCTGCGCAGCTAGCGCCATTCGCCGGCCAACACCGCGGTTCCTGGTGTGTCCGCTGTGCCGTGCGTGTGATCATTGCTTGTACAGCCCTCTCGCAGTGTCCGGAGCAAGTATGGTGGGTCTGACACACCGGTGTCAATGTGTTCTTTTTTCCATTTCCAGGAGTGTAGATCGCTGATTGTAGTTATTTTTGTTTCATAATTTTAAGTAAACTATGTTAACCAGGTGGTCTGGGTAAACTGGGCCCATTACCTGTTTTTTTTCTTCTTAATATTATGGAAGTGATCATAGTTGAACTAAAACACAAGAAATATTTTATTTTACTAATGTGTGCATGTGTATTTATATAAACAAGAATAAAACATGGAAATTTATGATAAAGAACATATATATCAGTCAGGCATATATTCTCATTTGCAACAATTTTTTTGTTTATAATTTTTTTTATTTGTTGCAATCCTTGTAAGTATTGAAATCACCATGCCACATTTGGTAGCACACCACTAGAGGAGAACTTAAGAAAATGGTGCAGTTAGTCCGTAGAGTGGAGTGTATCATGTGGTTATTTCTTTACGTCATTGGTCTAAAAGAACTACACCATATTCACTGCTGTCAAAAATGAATAACTGCATGACATTGTACTCTACAAATGGTATTCCTCATTTTGTTTTGGCTCCTCTAGTGGTGTGGAGATTTTAATTTGTACCAGGACAGCAGACACGTACCTGCAACTTAATTTCTTGTAGTTGCGCGCGTTAACACATCCAGAGCAGTTAAAGGGTTAAAAAATGTCTGACGCTTGTGTAAGTGTGTGTGTGTGTGTGTGTGTGTGTGTGTGTGGGTGTAGGACATTAGTCAGTTGTTCACAATATCACTTAGCAGAATTATTGTACTTTTATCAGAAACCAAACAAGATGGCACAGTAAATGATAATTAATTGAAACCCTCAGCTGTCGACAGGTGTTGTTGATATACCTTGATGGGGACAGCTGAAAATGTGTGCCCCGACTGGGACTCGAACCCGGGATCTCCTGCTTATATGACAGATGCTCTGAGGACACAGATGAATAGTGAGACTGCAGGGACTTATCCCTTGCATGCCTCCCATGGGATCCACATTCTCAAATGTCCACAATCTACATATGCAGTGTTCCTAATAGATATTTTGCCCATCACTCAAAATCACTCACAATATCTATTAGGAACATTATGTATGTAGATTGTGGACATTTGATGATTTCTTAATTTAGAACCTCTATGAAAGTCATTCTTCACACGAGATGTGGAACTTGAAAATTTTGCAACATGTTATCCCATGATCATCCCAAAATGAAAATTTCAGGAGTGTAAGAGTACATTGCAAGGAAATTTTATGATTTTTCAAAATTTTTAAAATATGGCTTTTTTTTTAGAAATTTAAAATTTATTTAATTTATTTTTTAAACTTCGTCATGTTGCATACCAAATGAAAGCCCATCTAAAGACCTTTAAAATAACACATTTTTCAGGTCTAAATCTCACCTGGTTTCAGAGAAAATGGCAACTTACTACTCCAGGGTGTAGCAATTTTTAACAAAATTCAAAAATGCCAGGCTTGATAAATTTTTAATTAAATCACTACACATTTTTATGGTTTTCATTCATAACTATGTAGGGACACTAGATACACATAGTTTCATCAAAATTTGAGAATGTTAAACTAAATCAGTGTGTTGATTTGACTCGGAATAACCTAACACTAGGTTGATGGTCATCTCCACAAACGCTGTTATTGAAGTGAATGGCAGTTTAAAATGTGTAGCGCACCACAGGTGCAGGCTGGGAGAGCAGTATTTGCTATGGGAGACATTCTTCTGTACTTGCATGGGGCCTGTGGCAGTAATCAAAGACATGCTGACAGCTGCGAACCACCTGCAGACCTCCATACAGGGTTATTACAAATGATTGAAGCGATTTCACAGCTCTACAATAACTTTATTATTTGAGATATTTTCACAATGCTTTGCACACACATACAAAAACTCAAAAAGTTTTTTTACGCATTCACAAATGTAAGGCCTCTGCTTTAGCCTTTCCCGTAAGATTTTCCAAACCGTCGGCTGTGGTACGTTTAGCTCCCTGCTTGCTTTATTCGTCGACTTCCGCGGGATACGCGTGAAACTTGCCCGCACGCGTTCAACCGTTTCTTCTCTCACTGCAGGCCGACCCGTTGATTTCCCCTTACAGAGGCATCCAGAAGCTTTAAACTGCGCATACCATCGCCGAATGGAGTTAGCAGTTGGTGGATCTTTGTTGAATTTCGTCCTGAAGTGTCGTTGCACTGTTATGACTGACTGATGTGAGTGCATTTCAAGCACGACATACGCTTTCTCGTCTCCTGTCACCATTTTGTCTCACTGCGCTCTCGAGCGCTCTGGCGGCAGAAACCTGAAGTGTGGCTTCAGCCGAACAAAACTTTATGAGTTTTTCTACGTATCTGTAGTGTGTCGTGACCATATGTCAATGAATGGAGCTACAGTGAATTTATGAAATCGCTTCAATCATTTGTAATAGCCCTGTATTTGATGTCTTACCCAATGGCACTGTCATCTTTCAGCAGTATAATTGTCCATGTGTTGGAGCCAGAACCATGCTATAATGGTTTGGGGAGCATTATAGTGAACTCACATTGATGTCACAGTGACCAAATTCCCCTGATGGGTGGAACCCACCTCATATAATCTTGTGGACAGAATGTTAAACCCTAATTTTCATCCCTTCCTTCATCTGTGTTCTTTCCTATGATGTAAAGTCCTGTTTCATACCCTTAAATCTGCCCAGTGCAGTCCAGCAGTTAACCTTTTAGCAATGAATTGTTCAACAATTACTTTTTACCCTCAAGGCGACTCATATCGCTTTTGTGAGTATGTCCTTATTGGGCCCCACTCCTTACAGCACTACTTCCTTTCCTGTGCTGCAAGTTCATCCTTCTACCATTATTTTTCCATTCTGACTTTCCATAGGATGGTCTTCATGATGCTGACCCTGTTTGAATTTGGTTTTTAGTTTTGGACACTCAGGTTTCCAGAGCTATGGACTGGAAGGCATCACCAGTCTTTTGTAAATATAAGTGCCAAAGTGGTAGTACATTGTGTATCACAGCGAATGGGGATCTTGATTAGTCGCACGAATTGCATGGATAGAAAAAAATCCTATATTAGAAAACCCCTCAATCTCAAGGTATTAAGTTCACCAGTGAGATGCATGGTTGTTGAGTTGGAACAGTCTTTATTATTAGCTGGTAACCTCTGGGCAACCTGCTGCACCGCAGTTGTATAAAGCTTAATCAGAGAAGCGGGGCTCTGTTTGAGTTAACGTTCAATTTTTAGTTGCTCATAGGAATACCATGAAGCAACTCAAACTTTCTTCTGCTAGGCCCCAACAAGTCTCTTCAGATGGAAAAGCTTATTATAATGCAGACTGATGTAATCCCACGATGTTTCCTTCTTTGCAATGCTATGGGAAGAGGGTCAAGCCAGAAATCTGGGAGCGAAAAACTTCACCCAATATTTGTTACATACTCACACTGAAGAGGATACTTTTACAGCAACAACACCATTATTTTTTTTAATAAAAATTTGTTGTTGTTGTTGTTGTGGTCTTCAGTCCTGAGACTGGTTTGATGCAGCTCTCCATGCTAATCTATCCTGTGCAAGCTGCTTCATCTCCCAGTACCTACTGCAACCTACATCCTTCTGAATCTGCTTAGTGTATTCATCTCTTGGTCTCCCTCTACGATTTTGACCCTCCACGCTGCCCTCCAATGCTAAATTTGTGATCCCTTGATGCCTCAGGACATGTCCTACCAGCCGATCCCTTCTTCTAGTCAAGTTGTGCCACAAACTCCTCTTCTCCCCAATCCTATTCAATACCTCCTCATTAGTTACGTTATCTACCCACCTAATCTTCAACATTCTTCTGTAGCACCACATTTCGAAAGCTTCTATTCTCTTCTTGTCCAAACTATTTATTGTCCATGTTTCACTTCCATACTTGGCTACACTCCATACAAATACTTTCAGAAACGACTTCCTGACACTTAAATCTATACTTGATGTTAACAAATTTCTCTTCTTCAGAAACGCTTTCCTTGCCATTGCCAGTCTACATTTTATATCCTCTCTACTTCGACCATCATCAGTTATTTTGCTCCCCAAATAGCAAAACTCCTTTACTACTTTAAGTGTCTCATTTTCAAATCTAATACCCTCAACATCACCCGACTTTATTCGACTACATTCCATTATCCTTGTTTTGCTTTTGTTGATGTTCATCTTATATCCTCCTTTCAAGACACTGTCCATTCCATTCAACTGCTCTTCCAAGTCCTTTGCTGTCTCTGACAGAATTATAATGTCATCAGTGAACCTCAAAGTTTTTATTTCTTCTCCCTGGATTTTAATACCTACTCCAAATTTTTCTTTTGTTTCCTTTACTGCTTGCTCAATATACAGACTGAATAACATCGGGGACCGAGCGAGGTGGCGCAGTGGTTAGCACACTGGACTCGCATTCGGGACGACGACGGTTCAATCCCGTCTCCGGCCATCCTGATTTAGGTTTTCCGTGATTTCCCTAAATCGTTTCAGGCAAACACCGGGATGGTTCCTTTGAAAGGGAACGGCCGATTTCCTTCCCAATCCTTCCCTAACCCGAGCTTGCGCTCCGTCTCTAATGACCTCGTTTTCGACGGGACGTTAACCACTAACCACCACCACCACCACCACCACGAATAACATCGGGGAGAGGCTACAACCCTGTCTCACTCCCTTCCCAACCACTGCTTCCCTTTCATGCCCCTCGACTCTTATAACTGCCATCTGCTTTCTGTACAAATTGTAAATAGCCTTTCGCTCCCTGTATTTTACCCCTGCCACCTTTAGAATTTGAAAGAGAGTATTCCAGTCAACATTGTCAAAAGCTTTCTCTAAGTCTACAAATGCTAGAAACATAGGTTTGCCTTTCCTTAATCTTTCTTCTAAGATAAGTCATAAGGCCAGTATTGCATCACGTGTTCCAACATTTCTACGGAATCCAAACTGATCTTCCCCGAGGACGGCTTCTACCAGTTTTTCCATTCGTCTGTAAATAATTCGTGTCAGTATTTTGCAGCTGTGACTTATTAAGCTGATAGTTCGGTAATTTTCGCATCTGTCAACACCTGCTTTCTTTGGGATTGGAATTATTATATTCTTCTTGAAGTCTCAGGGTATTTCGCCTGTCTCGTACATCTTGCTCACCAGATGGAAGAGTTTTGTCAGGACTGGCTCTCCCAAGGCCGTCAGTAGTTCTAATGGAATGTTGTCTACTCCCGGGGCTTTGTTTCGACTCAGGTCTTTCAGTGCTCTGTCAAACTCTTCATGCAGTATCGTATCTCCCATTTCATCTTCATCTATATCCATTTCCATAATATTGTCCTCAAGTACATCGCCCTTGTATAGACCCTCTATATACTCCTTCCACCTTTCTGCTTTCCCCTCTTTGCTTAGAACTGGGTTTCCATCTGAGCTCTTGATATTTATACAAGTGGCTCTCTTTTCTCCAAAGGTCTCTTTAATTTTCCTGTAGGCTGTATCTATTTTACCCCTAGTGAGATAAGCCTCCACATATTTTTGAGACGTTTGTATTCCTTTTTGCCTGCTTCATGTACTGCATTTTTATATTTTCTCCTTTCATCAATTAAATTCAATATTTCTTCTGTTACCCAAGGATTTCTACTAGCCCTCGTCTTTTTACTTACTTGATTCCTCTGCTGCCTTCACTACTTCATCCCTCAGAGCTACCCATTCATCTTCTACTGTATTTCTCTCCCCCATTCCTGTCAGTTGTTCCCTTATGCTCTCCCTGAAACACTGTACAACCTCTGGTCTAGTCAGTTTATCCAGGTCCCATCTCATTAAATTTTCACCTTTTTGCAATTTCTTCAGTTTTAGTCTACAGTTCATAACCAATAGATTGTGGTCAGAGTCCACATCTGCCCCTGGAAATGTCCTACAATTTAAAACCTGGTTCGTAAATCTCTGTCTTACCATTATATAATCTATCTGATACCTTTTAGTATCTCCAGGATTCTTCCCTGTATACAACCTTCTTTTATGATTCTTGAACCAAGTGTTAGCTATGATTAAGTTACGCTCTGTGCAAAATTCTAACAGACGGCTTCCTCTTTCATTTCTTAGCCCCAATCCATATTCACCTACTATGTTTCCTTCTCTCCCTTTTCCTACTGTCGAATTCCAGTCACCCATGACTATTAAATTTTCGTCTTCCTTCACTACCTGAATAATTTCTTTTATCTCATCATACATTTCTTCAATTTCTTCTTCATCTGCAGAGCTAGTTGGCATATAAACTTGTACTACTGTAGTAGGCATGCGCTTCGTGTCTACCTTGGCCACTATAATACGTTCTCTATGCTGTTTCTAGTAGCTTACCCGCACTCCTATTTTTTTTATTCATTATTAAACCTACTCCTGCATTACCCCTATTTGATTTTGTATTTATAACCCTGTATTCACCTGACCAGAAGTCTTGTTCCTCCTGCCACTGAACTTCACTAATTCCCACTATATCCAACTTTAACCTATCCATTTCCCTTTTTAAATTTTCTAATCTACCTGCCCGGTTAAGGGATCTGACATTCCACACTCCAATCCATAGAATGCCAGTTTTCTTTCTCCTGATAACGACATCCTCTTGAGTAGTCCCCGCCCGGAGATCCAAATTGGGGGACTATTTTACCTCCGAAATATTTTACCCAAGAGGACGCCATCATCATTTAATCATACAGTAAAGCTGCATGCCCTCGGGAAAAATTACGGCTGTAGTTTCCCCTTGCTTTCAGCCGTTCGCAGTACCACAACAGCAAGGCCGTTTTGGTTAATGTTACAAGGCCAGATCAGTCAATCATCCAGACTGTTGCCCCTGCAACTACTGAAAAGGCTGCTGCCCCTCTTCAGGAACCACACGTTTGTCTGGCCTCTCAACAGATACCCCTCCATTGTGGTTGCACCTGCGGTACGGCTATCTGTATCGTTGAGGCACGCAAGCCTCCCTACCAACGGCAAGGTCCATGGTTCATGGGGGGAGGAGTGTCTGGGGAAAATGTGGAATGGTTCACTATTAATTAAAGCATCCTCTGCTGCCCAGTTTACATATCTTCAGGCAAATGTTCATCTAGGTGACGTACCTGTACCCATTGCCGAACGTAAAACTTTGGGGAACATGGTCCAAGGAATCATCTTCCATGGAGATCTTATGCTCCAAACAGAAGATGAGCTCTAGACTAATCTCCAGCAGTGAGGCATATATTTTATCAGACATGTACTAAAGGGTCCAAGGATAACCGTACAGATACAGGTGCCTTTGTCTTAGTGTTTGAAGGGAATGTCCTCCCTTCAAATTCTTGTCCACAGTTTGCACTGCTCTCCAAGAAACAAATGTCACCGATGACCATTCTCCAACACTCCATGGTTATTGTACGATCTGTCGGAACCATGCTACCTAGAGAGGGTATCTGGAGGTGTCTGTACGTTGGTTCGCACAGATGTCATCAGTGAATAGATTCCTCTTCATACCACATTGGAGCAATAATGGTGTAGATGCAAGTGATCTCGGCAATTACAATTTGCAACACTTATCTACCTTCAGGCAGGTCACTTATGTGTGTTGTGTTGACCACATTTTATTTTATTTACACATAAAGTTCCGTAGGACCAAATTGAGGAGCAAATCTCCAAGGTCATGGAACATGTCAGTACATGAAATTACAACGTACAAGTAATAATAGATAAAAATAAAATGTTTATGAACCCGAAAAAAGTCAATCCATAAGTTTAAGTAAACACAATCAACAATACAACAAGAATCAGCTTCATTTTACAAGGAACTCCTCAACAATAGAAGGAGTGACCCATGAGGAAACTCTTCAGTTTCAATTTGAAAGTGCGTGGATTACAGCTAAGATTTTTGAATTGGAGTGGTAGATTATTGAAAATGGATGCAGCAGTATACTGCACACCTTTCTGCACAAAAGTTAAGGAAGTCCGATCCAAATGCAGGTTTGATTTCTGCCAGGTATTAACTGAGTAAAAGCTGCTTATTCTTGGGAATAAGCTAATATTGTTAACAAGAAATGACAGTAAGGAATGTATATATTGAGAGGCCAATGTAAAAATACCCAGACTCGTGAACAGGGGTCAACAAGAGGTTGGTGAACTTACACCACTTATTGCTCGAATTGCTCGTTTCGGAGCCAAAAATATCCTTTTAGAATGGGAAGAGTTACCCAAAAATATAATATCATATGACATAAGAGAATGAAAATAAGCAAAGTAGACTAATTTTTGAGTCGAATGATCACTCACTTGAGATACCGTTTGAATAGCAAAAATGGCAGCATTAAGTCTTTGTACAAGATCCTGAACGTGGGCTTTCCACAGCAGTTAACTATCTATCAGAAAATCTAGAAATTTGAACTTTTCAGTTTCACTAATCACATGCCCGTTCTGTGAAATTAAAATGTCAGGTTTTGTTGAATTGTGCGTTAGAAACTGTAAAACCTGTGTCTGACTGTGATTTAACGTTAGTTTATTTTCTAAAAGCCCTGAACTTAGGTCATGAACTGCACTATTTGAAACTGGGCCAACATCCTTTACTACCAAGCTAGTGTCATCAGCAAACCAGAAATATTTTAGAGTTACCCATAATACTAGAGGGCATATCATTTATATAAATAAGGAACAGGAGTGGGTCACCCCCCACTTAACTGTACCCTACTCAGACCCCACATCACAGCCATTCTCAACATTGTGAATAATGACCTTTTGCTGACTGTTGCTAAAGTAAGAGGTGTACCAATTGTGAACAACTTCCCGTATTCCACAATGGTCCAACTTCTGGAACAATATTTTGTGATCAACACAAGCAAACGCCTCACTTAAATCAAAAAAATATGCCTAGCACTCAGAAACTTTTGTTTGACCCATCCAGTACCTCACATAGAAAAGAGAATATAGCATTTTCTGATAGCAAATTGTGTGATATAAAATGATCAGTTATCCTTACATACATAGCCTTTTCAATAAAAGCAAACACTGATGGCATAGAAATAGGTCTAAAATTGTCTGTGTTATCCTTTTCTCCCTTTTTATAAAGCAGCTTTACTACTGAGTACATTAATCCAGTAATACTCCCCCACTCCTCTCCCTTTTTTCTCCCCCTTGTTGACTTCATCACAAAACACCCTCTGTGGACAAGTACCAATTTGTCTGGTAGAGGCCTTCTAATTGACCAGCTTCTCAAGAGACCATGATCTGTGCCTCCTAAATGATGGTTCTCCTACCCACTTCAGCGCCACCCACGGCACCTTTTCAGCTATTGATGTAACATTCTCTTCTCCTGATCTTGTGGCTTCATTATATTGGTCACTACACAAAGATCTTTGTGGCAATGGCCAGTTTCCTGTGATCCTGTTGTTTCCTTACCATCGCCAGAAAGACTGTATTTGCATGCCTGCCACCTTTCTGTTGCATTGTATTGATGAGGTTGTGCAAGGCCTCTCAGACATGATCATTCACACCACTGGAACTGCCATCCCCATTTTTACAGGTCCCCTCGCGTCATCTGGTGCTGTTTTGGGCCAAAGACATTTGCAGTAGCTACTCAGGACTGCCAATGAGACGTGCAGTGATTCAAACAACAATCTTATCAGTTTTAAGCAACTTCATTCTAAGGCTCGCCATGTAATCAAACACGAGAAGGGATGTTGGGAGGAATAGGTCTCCTCTCTGGGGACTTATGCCTCTTCATCTTAGGTGTAGTCTGAGTCCATAGTCTTCTGGGCCACCAGTGATCAACAGCTGTTCAAGGTCTTGTCCTACCAGTTGGTCTTTGTACCAATTCATCAGTTCTTGCAGAATACCTTGCGACCCACACTGCGACAGCAGGGACATCCTCTTCATATCCAGTTACCTTTGTACCGCACAAGGTCTTCAACCGTATTTGGGCACAAGTTGTCTTTTCCTCGCAATGGAAAGGTAGCAGAGTTGTCTTAATCCTTAAGCCAGGCAAGAAGCCAAGGCTTCTTGACAGCTACTGGCCGATTATTCCCACCAATGTACTCTGTAAGCTGGTTGCCTGCAGATTATGCTGGTTTCTCGAATCTTGGTGCCTTTTGTCTCCCTACCAGTGTGGTTTCCAGGAGGGGCAATCCACCTGCTTAGGTTGGAAACGGCAATCCAACGGGCTTTTTCTAAAACTGAAAATATTTTTTGCAGTCTTCTTTGACCTACATAAGGCATATGACTCCACTTGGCATCTTCACATTTTACTTGCCATCTGTTTTGAAGACTTCCTACCAATTTTTATTCACCAACACCCCCTTGCCCCTTCACAGGGCACTGTGTTTAAGTGTTATCGCCATCAATGGTCCATTGTTTACACTGCATTGTATGTCAATGATTTTTGCATTTGCTACAGCACTCACTCGGAAGCTTCTGCTGAATGCCAGCTGCAAGGTGCCACCCAGTGGGCCTCTGCATGGGCTCTTTCCCATGACTTTCAGTTCTCTCCTCCAAAAATGTGGGTCATGTATTTCTGTTATCGTTCCATGGTCTTTCCTGACCCAAGTCTCTACTTACATACGCAGCATCTGGATGGTGTAGCATAGTCATGTTTCTTGTGCCTCCTTTTTGATAAAAAGCTGACTGGGCTACCCCATATTTGTCAGCTGAAGATAAATGCACGTGGAAGCTTAACACTGTTTGCTTGCTTACCTACACACCTTGCGCCGGTACAGATCATGCTACTCTTATCCATGTTTACCGAGGTCTGGTTTCATTCCAACTAGACTATTTTTGCCAGGTTTGTGACTCAGCAGCTCCTTCAACTTCAAAACTGTTATACCTAGACCATCATCTTTGCATGCATCTGGCCACTAGTGCCTTCTGGACAAGACCCATAGAGAGTCCCCTTGCTGAAATGGGGATCTTGACTATTCAGATTTGACAGTACCTGCACCTGTTCTATGCAGGTGTCATTCCTCATGAGTTGCACGGTGGTACCACCTTTTACACAGACGACTCTGAAACTATGGATCAAACGGGTTATGTTTTTACACCTCCTGCCATTATGGAATGCCATTTGCTGCCGGGAACAAGTAGCATGTTTACGGCAGAGGTGCTAGGTCTTTCTCTGGGTCCCAAATCATGTTGGTATCCTAGGGAACAAATTGGCTGATTGTTTGGCTAGAGGAAAACTTACTTGCTCCCCAGTCGCTTTGCCGATCCAAGGTGCAGTTTTGCGGGTTCACGTAAGATCTCTGCTCACTCAGAAATAGATCAACATCTGGTGGGCTACCACCCCACCTAACAAACTCTGCACAATCAAGAAGACTACTGCAGCATGGTGCTCTCCGTTTTACTCCTCCCGGGAGGATTCCACAGTCCTATGTCAACTCCACATTGGTGATACCAGGTTAACCCAAAGTTTTATTTTGTGTAAAGAGCCACCCCCACATTATGGTTATGGAGCCTTACAGACAACAGCTCATACCTGGGTGGAATGCCCCCTCCTGTTGGCCCCTTGTGCTAAGTATGGACTTCCAGACTCCTTGCCTCTAATATTGGCAGACGATTCACAGATCATTGAACTGGTTCTCAGTTTTGTCTGTGAAAGTGGTTTTTATTGTCAATTATAAGGTTTTAATCTACTTTTGGAGCAGAGTGTTTGGGTGGGGTGTTTCCCTCTGTACATGGGGTCTAAGGTATCCCTGACCCCACCTCCTCAACCTGGCTATTCTTTCATCTCTCCTTTAATAGTTTTTTTATTCAGCTGCACCCAATTTTCTATTATATGATTCACACACTGTTGAATAATGGGTGCTCTTGACTGTAATGGATCAGGGATGGGACAGCTATTAGTAGGGACATTTCCTGTTGCATGCAAAGCCCTGGGGACTTCCACCAACTGGTTGCTCTATTCCCTTCATCTCACTTTTTTTACTTATGTTACAAAAGATGCCCATTATGTTTTTAGCCTTCTCAGTTTGTTATGAAGCTCTCGACTAGATCAGATCACGTTCTTGGTGGACGTCTTTACTTTTGGATGCACCACTCTTGGGTTGAGGGGCAGATGACCTTGAACCACCACCACCACCACCACCACCACCACCACCACCCACCACCACCACCTCCCCTCCCCCGTATCACCCACAATTACTTTTTACTATTCGTGCACAAATTGGCTGTTCCTTACATTTATAATTTTTGTTATCCTTTAGATACATATTCCCGTGCTCCACAAAGTAACCTCTTACTAACCTCCTGTTGCTCATTTCAGAAATTTGTATTTTTATATGCATCTCTATAGTTTTTCTGTTGTCAACTAAAAATGTAAGATTCCTGGTAGTCAACTCTTCATGACTAATATATTTTAAAAATGAGTTTTACTGATACTCTGGTTCTCAACATGTGATTATTTGTAGTGTGTACAGTTGTCATTCTACATTTTGAAATTTTCCTTATGTGTTTAATGATTTTTGTCCTGTTTTCCGATTTGTAGGGCAGTGTTTGCTGACAAGGATGGCACAGCAATGTCAGCTGGAAGTTGCAATCTGGAGTACCTGTTGCATTCTGTGTTTTGACAAATACTTATCACTATGGAATGTGTATCCACCGTGAAACTGTTACAGGTACATCTTAATTCAAATAAGTTACATCAGGTTTTCTGTTTTTTAAGCGAACAC
The DNA here is from genome assembly GCF_021461385.2 of Schistocerca piceifrons. NCBI lineage: Eukaryota > Metazoa > Arthropoda > Insecta > Orthoptera > Acrididae > Schistocerca > Schistocerca piceifrons. The sequence goes on from NC_060138.1 coordinate 120,678,871, forward strand.
ATCATAGAGTTTTGCATATTAGTGTAGTAGCATTTTTCATTTAATTGTATCAGGAGCTACCATGTTTTTCTGCCACTCGTTCACATATTTAATGTGTGTGTCTTCAACAAAAAAATCTTAATGTAGTTTAATTTTACAGGAAATCTTATAAATTAAATATCTTGCAAAATGTTTGACTAATTATGTCAGAAAAATGTAAGGCATGGCCTTTTTTATAATATTGTAATGTGTGTCTTATTCATTGGCAACTACCGTGTGAAACACACACACACACACACACACACACACACACACACAGAGAGAGAGAGAGAGAGAGAGAGAGAGAGAGAGAGAGAACTCTCAATTTCAGTGACAATAAAGACAGTATGCTAGCTCATTTGTGCAATGACATTAAAAGGAACCATTGTAGCATTTGCCAAGCGCTGTAAAGCAATTGTAAAAAGCTTCTGGAATAATAATTCAATATCTTCATCACTCACATAATAAAATAAAAGGGAAGGGAACTGCAGAACAAAAATTACAGCTGTGTGTGATGTATTGGACTGTTCAATATAATAGTTGCCTGTATTTCATTGATACTTTGGCAAATATAATATTTATGTTTGTGATGGTCTCCGTTGTAATGGAAACAAGCCACATGGGTAGGATAGGAACTTGATATATGATGAAAAGGGTTATAAAAACAGAATACCTTATCCATAAGATTCAGGGTCATATGCAGTGTAAATTGAAGAACTTGTAAACTTAAAAACTGGTAAGCATGGTTGTGTTAGTTGGGTAACGCTGAGGTAAGGGCTAAGAACTGTCACATTGGAGGGAATTGATAAGCAATGGTAGAGGGAATACAAAGAAGAAAAAAAAAAAGATAATCTTTGGGAAATGGTAAATATTTCACTGAAAAACCCTGCAAGTTAGAGTGAGGATAAAACAATGAAGAAATTCAGTACAAAGAAAAACATATATAATTTCAGTGTGTTACAGTATTAGAAGTAGTCCTGTCAGAGTTACTATTTCTCCGTATCCTTTCATCACCAAGGATATGTTCTTAAATGAGTGGCACTGTAATACTTCTTCAGTGTATAGATGTGCATGACCAACTCAAGAGTGCTACAGTACTAATTATAATTACTGAATAAGTCTGTTAATGAAGTGATTTAATTGGATAGATAAAGCATCTGCTCACCTAGTGGCAGCAAGAGAAAGCACATATAAACAGAAACGTGCAAGCTTTTGGAGCCAGTGAGAGGAGTCTGGTAGAGTAGAAATTGACAGAACATATATTATCAAAGGGAGAGCCACCTGTGGAGTGACATGTTGTGTACCAGCTGTTATGTAAACACTGTTCGATCTTCTACATGGCTATGACTACCATCAAGTTATTAGTTAGGATGAATAGGGAGAGACAGTGGGTGTATAATGGTAACACACAATACGCTGTTGCACAGCATGCTCTACAGTGCGACAGTCGCAACCTCAGTGCTTGTTTCACCACACATGGTGTCTGGATCCTTACACCAATTTTTCAGAACTATGTATGTGGGATCTGATGTTACATGTTCTTGGTTGTTGTTGACACTTATCTTGCCTAAATTTACATTAATTTCTTCAGTCTCAGCATTTCTTTTCAGTAACTGTGTCTTTCTTCGGTCCCTTGTAGTTTTCTATATCTGTGATATTCTGACCCATCTTTTCCCCTGCCCCCTCGTACCTTCTTCTACCATGTATAATGCATTTATCTTTCCACTCTTTATTAACTGTTGCCTGTTGTTTAGTCAGTAATCTGTTTCTTGATTATTACCCTATCTTCCAACTATAAGCCCTCAGCTTTTCAAATCTCTTCTGGTGCAATCAGTCTTTCCTTGTCATCCCATCTGATGAGTTGCCCCTGACCCGGGGTTCTAGGTGACATTTCCGTAATGCTTCCCATTTCCTAAACCTCATCAGTCCTTTCTCTTTGTCCCTCTTCCTTTCCCTTCAGCCCTTCTGCCAGAAGAATGATCCACTGCTCTGAAAAGTGGCTTAATATTATTCAATTCCTCTTGCTACTGCTGGGTGAATAGAAGTTTTATCATCAATCCAATTATATTAGGTTTCATTATCTATCCAATTATATTATATTTTCAAAAATTGATTATTTTAATTGATATTTTACTGTAGTGAGCTACACGCCAGCAAAACCACCTATAGATCATGGTCATAATGCCACACCTACTTGCATTTGTGTTGCTTTAGACTTCCAACAGCTACATTTTCCATGTTGCCTATCTGTCTTATCTCTTTTCTTTCTGTGAGTAGACTTCCTGCCTTTCTGAAAGGTCATGTTATGTTGCAAACAAAACAGCAATTTTTTGTATAGGATTCAGTTATATGATATGGCTCTCTGAGTAGGAATCCACTTATCAAAGAACAATGTATAATCCCAAGAGGCATATAGCACACTGAATCATCTTACTTAGTACAAGGAGCTAAGCCACAACTGGATTGATGGCAGCTTGTTGTATCTAATTTGTCACCCATCCTTTAAGTGACTAATGACCTTTTGTCTCAGCTGCAAAGACACTGCCTGTTGGTATTATGTTCACCTACTTAGCTGCCTTATCAATCAATTTGTGACCTAAAATACTGACATGTGCTGGTACCCACCTGAATAGCAATCATGTTCCCTTGATACTACAAATAGAAAAGGGAGCCCTGGGTATTCTGGATTTGGTTTTCTTCTGGGTATATATACAGCTTGGTTTGAAATCCTCTCAGGAAGTTCAAGTAGATGAAGAATTTCATAGGGCAAATAAGTCATCTGCTTCAGTGTCAGGATCCCATGTATCTTCACACTGTACATGATGAATTCATTAAGTAGCAGATCTTAAATAAATCAGGGAAACCACAAATTAAACTAGGTTAGATCAATCAGTTTAGACTGGTGTATCTTGCTGTGCTCACTTAGCAAGTTTAAAATTTTTATTTGTAAATACAGTATAGTCTTTCTTTTAGTTCATTACAGTCAAAACAATTTTAGGCCCCCTCAACAAGGGCTCAGTTGGCTCCAACAACTCTATCTTATCTGTGGAAAGTATCTTGCCTTCCGTGGATACCAAATGGCTTTGTGTTTCCTGGGTGATTTGGAAATGCCATTTGCACAGTTGGATGCTGAACAGATGGAAAACTAGGTACCTAAAGCCAGACACAAATGTTGACAGACACATCAGGAGGTGTTGTTCCAATGTGGATAGTGGATATTCACAAACGTTGGTGAAGAGTTTGTGAAGTATAGCCTGTTAAGCATCAATGGCGAACTTGACTGACTCATGAAGGATATACTGATTCATGAAGGTTAGAAAGTAGGTTCTGCTAACTAATATTGAAAAAAAAAGGCTTTATACTGTTTAAGCAGCAACTATGTCTGCTCCCCACAGCCTGTGAGTGCGACACTAAGCATGGTTCTTATATTCTTGCATGTAATTAAGTGTGATACTTATTGTAAACATTAAGCCCAGAAATGTTGCTGGGCCTATCATGCTCATAAAATACCTAATGCTAGTGGATTGTAAATACTGTGTGATCACAGGAAATGGACAAAGGTTTGCTTTGTAGAAAACTAGATCCCTGTTTGCAACAATGGATTTTGAGACTTTCTGAATGAAGATGTGTGAAACCTTCCTTAATAGGCCTTTTTTTTTGCATGTGCACTTAACATTTCTAAAAGCCCAAGCATGCATGCGTAATTTCTTTGAATTGGAGGGTGTGCGTCAGTGTCACAGCACATTGCTTCCTGGGTTTGGTGGGTGATTTATTTGCAGAAATTCATAGTGTAGTTGTCGAGGTTATGCTTTAAGGTGATTTATGGGCAGTAATGTGTGTTGACTCCAAAAGAAGGGCATTGAAATTTATATATGATTACAGACAAGGAGAAGTCATATGGAATGTCACTTCTAAAGATTATTTGAATAAAAATTTGAGATGTGATATCCTGATCATCAAGTTATTAGAGAAATCACCGATCATATTGCAGTAAAGAATAGAATCAAGTATCTAAGTAGAAAACAGAAAAGGAGCAGCCTACAAATTTATGAAAAGTGCATATGATAACTGTTGACAAATATTCATGTTATGGTTTTGGGGACAAGAAGGTGATACGCAGAATTTCCTCCATCATAAATTGGCAGTATATGAAAGGACAATCCCTAAAAATGTAGATGCAACCAGAAAGCCTCAGGGCCGAGAACAAAGATTTGGTGACTCTCCATCCAGTACAGACAACAATAGCTATGGTAAATACAGAAGTATCAATGTAAGCTGCAAAGAAATGCCTCCCGCAGATGAGAGTATCAAACTCCAATTGGTTAACTGCCGAGGCATTTACAACAAACTGTTACAGTTTGAAGTGCTCCTAAAAAAACTCGAGGCTCATGTAATATTAGGCACAGAAAGCTGGTTAAAATGTGAAGTTGATAGTAGCGAGATCTTTGGGGGACATTTAACTGTATACTGAAAGGATAGGGAAACAGGAGGTGCTATCCAGAATGAGATTTTCACTCTGAAGCGGAGTGTGTGCTGATATGAAACTTCCTGGCAGATTAAAACTGTGTGACAGACCAAGACTCGAACTCGGGACCTTTGCCTTTCGCGGCAAGAGCTCTACCAACTGAGCTACTCAAGCATGACTCACGACCTGCCCTCACAGCTACAATTCTGCCAGTACTTCATATCAACACACACTCCACTGCAGAATGAATATCTCATTCTGGAAACATCCCCCAGGCTGTGGCTAAGCCATGTCTCCGCAATATCCTTTCTTCCAGGAGTGCTAGTTCTGCAGTGTTCACAGAATAGCTTCTTTGAAGTTTGGAAGGTAGGAGATGAGGTACTTGCAGAATTGAAGCTGTAAGATGGGGTCATGAGTCGTGTTTTTGGATAGCTCAGTTGGTAGAGCACTTGCCCACGAAAGGCAAATGTCCCGAGTTCGAGTCTCGGCCTGGCACACAGTTTTAATCTGCCAGGAAGTTTCATATCAACGTACACTCCACTGCAGAGTGGAAAATTCATTTTGGAAACATGCCCCAGGCTGTGGCTAAGCCATGTCTCTGGAATATCCTTTCTTCCAGGAGTGCTAGTTCTGCAATTTCGTAGAAGAGCTTTTGTGAAGTTTGGAAGGTAAGAGACGAGGTACTGGCAGAATTGAAGCTGTGAGGGCGGGTCGTGAGTCGTGCTTGGATATCTCAGTTGGTAGAGCACTTGCCCGTGAAAGGCAAAGGTCCCAAGTTTGAGTCTCTGTCTGGCACACAGTTCTAAACTGTCAGGAAGTTTTGGGAGGTGGTATATTTGTTGCACTAGATGAGAAACTCAAATCCACAGAGATTGAAGTTGAAGCTGCATGTGAAATTGTTTGGACAAGACTCAGTACAAAGAGTGGGCATAAAATTATAATAAGGGTCCTTCCATTAACAATCAGATTCTCCTCTTGATGTACACGAAAACTTTAGGCAAAACCTTGCTTCACTTGCTTGTAAGTTCTCTAATGATACTGTAATCAGTGGAGGAGACTTTTGACACTCAATTGGGATAGTTACAATTTTGTCAGTGATGGGGATGACAAGACACCTGGTACATCAGTGATAATGAGGCAGTTATAGCAACAATGAATACCAAAACTCAAAGGACAACCAAAACAAGCAGAAAGATTTATATGTTCAGCAAACCAGACAGAGTAGTAGTAGTTTCATATCTCAGTTAATAACTTCAGTCTTTAGCTTATGATGGGAGCATGTAGAGGACCTATGGCTCAAGCTTAAAAGAATGGTTGACCATGCATTGGATAGATATGTACCCAGTAGGACAGTTCATAACTCGAGAGATCATCCATGGTATAAAGTCACTGTAAAGAAATAGAGACTACTGTGTAATAGGTATGAAACAAAGCCTAGGTCTATGGATAGAGAGAGATGCTGAATGAAACGTGTTTGGCAGTCAAGAGAGCAATATGCGAAGCCTTCAGTGGCTACCATAGCAGAATATTGTCAAACGACCTTTCACAAAACCCAAAGAAATTCTGATCATAGGTAAAGGCTGTTAGTGGCACCAAAGGCTTAACTGTTTTCAAATGTTCCTTTACAAAGGAAAACCCAGGAGTATTGCCCCAACTTAATTTTTGTACCATTGAAAAGATGGATGAAATAGATATTAGTGTTACTGGCATTGGGAAACAGCTGGAAGTTCCAGAGCTTGATGGAATCCTTATCAGAATCTATACCCAATTTGCAGCTGAATTAGCCTTTCTGTTAACTATAACCTGTTGTAGATCCTGTGAACAAAAAACTGGAAGAAAGCACAGGCCAGGCCTGTCTACAAGAAGGGTAGCAGAAGTGATCCAAAAAACTACTGTCCAGTATCCTTGACATCCATTTGTTGTACATGTTCACAACATATTCTGAGCTCAAACATAATATCTTGACAAAATGACCTCCTCCATGCCAACCAGCATTGACTTCGATAACACAGATCATGTGAAACCTAACTTGTACTTTACTCACATCACACACCATACTCAATGACATACTCAAAGACATGGATCAAGGCAGTCAGGTAGATGCAGCGTTTCTAGATTTCCTCAGTACCACACGTACACTTATTATAAAAATTATGATCATATGGAGGTAGCCGATGAAATATGTGACTATTAACAATCTTGTGGGCAATTTTAATAGTAACCTGCAGCTATCTATAATGAAGTACAGCCTGAACGAAGGTGTACAAATATACAGTCAGACTGTGATCAGATTTCAGAGTGATGTAGTGATTGGCAATTTGCTTCATAAATGTTCAAAAATGTAAAATTGTGCAGTTCACAAAACAAAACAAAAAAAATATATCCTACAAATATAATATTAGTGAGTCACAGCTGGAATCTGTGAACTGATACAAATACCTGTATGTGATACTTACTGGGGACATGAAGGGAACAATCACATGGGCTCAGTCATGGATAAACCGGGTAGCAGACTTTGGTTTATTGGTAGAATTCCAGGAAAATTTGCAAACAGTCTACAAAGGAAATTACTTTCAAATCACTTGTGCGGCACGTTCTAGAATGTTTCCCTAGTGTATTGGACCTGTACCAAACAGGACTGGCAGGGAATATGGAATATATGCAGAGAAGGGCAACAGGAATGGTCATAGGTTTGTTTGACCTGCAGGAGTGTGTCATTGAGATGATAAAAGAACTGAACTGGCAGGTAGAAACTATCCTGAGAAAGTTACTAACAAAGTTTCAAGAACTGGCTTTAAGTGATGACTCTAAGAAACATAATACAACCAACTATGTACGCTCACATAGTGATCACGAAGACAAGATTAGAATAATCACAGCATGCACAGAGGCTTTTAAACAATCATTCTCTCCATATGTGAATGGAACGGGAAAAAGTCCAAATAACTGATACAGTGGGACTTCACAGTGGTTTGCAGAGTAGCTGTAGAGCATCACTGAGCAATAACATAGTATAGCTATTTATCATATATTCAAAACGAACACTGAAAAAGCTTGTAATATTCCAAATATGCAGAAGGCTTTGGCAACATGCTAAAAATAGTGACCACACCCTAAATATGGGGAGGATGAGACGATGATGATGATGATGATGATCAACTGCTGGTATTGGTGATGCGATAGCTCTAGTCTATAAAAGAAGGTAATATTAATCACTGTGAAAAAAAGTGGAACCTTTTTAATGAGCCAAATAACAAAGACACTTTTTGTCTGCTACTTGATGTGAATTTTAATATTAATAAATTATTTTTGACGATTATGGGAACAGCAGCACAACTATTGAGGTGCCCGACATCTGAACAAAAGAAAAGCATGGTTACATGGGGGTCCTCAACAAACTAATATGGGTCTCTGCCATTTCCGAAGTTGTTGAGTCCAAGAATATAAGTCCATATATTATCTTTTCTGATTTGAAATTGGTGACCACACTACACATTTAGTGTAGATAACTGTTCTTAAAATAAAACACAAATAACTTACCGAAAGTCAAAGTAACTTTAACATTATTACTACGAACCGTCCTTCAGTGTTTCTCTGTTTCAGGAATAATCATTGAAATGATTTATTTGAAATGTGAAACAAATAGCTCAAACTGGTGTGTAAGTTCCCAGATAGAGGCATTGTGTGGATATACTTTAATATCACTTTTCTTTTTATTACATTTAGTGTCACTGTTTACAGTTTTCTCATCAGCTGATATTGCTGTAGAAGACTAACTTGTCAATCTGATTTGTGGTACTAATCCATTGTTCATGAAACTCACGCATCTACACTGAAGCACCAAAGAAACTGGGATGGGCATGCATATTCAAATACTGAGATATGTAAACAGGCAGAATAGGGCACTGCAGTCAACAATGCCTATATAGGACAACAAGTGTTTGGCGGTGTTGTTAGACCAGTTACTGCTGCTACAGTGGCAGGTTATATAGTCGGCACTCAAGTGATGGGACACAGAATCTCCAAGGTAGCAATGGAGTTGAGATTTTCCCATACGACTACTTCACGGGTGTACTGTGAATATCAGGAATCCAGTAAAACATCAAATCTCCAGCACCGCTGTATCCGGAAAAAGATCCTGCAAGAATGGGACCAAAGACAACAGAACAGAATCATTCAGCATGACAGAAGCACAACCCTTCTGCAAATTGTTGCAGATTTCAACGCTAGGCCATCAAAAAGTGCTAGCGTGTGAACCATTCAGCAATACATCATGGATATGGGCTTTCGGAGCCGAAGGCCCACTTTTATACCCTTGATGTCTGCACAACACAATGCTTTACACCTCACCTGGGCCTGTCAGCACTGACATTGGACTGTTGATGACTGGAAACATATTGCCTGGTCGGATGAGTCTCATTTCAAATTGTATTGAGTGGATGATCATGTACTGGTATGGAAGCAACCTCATGAATCCATGGACCCTGCATGTCAGCAGGGGACTGTCCAAGCTGGTGGAGGCTCTTTAATGGTGTGGGGCATGTACAGTTGGAGTGATATGGGACCCCTGATACATCTAGATACGACTTTGACAGGTGACACATATGTAAGCATCTTGTCTGATCACCTGCATCCATTCATGTCCATTATGTTTTCTGATGGACTTGGGCAATTCCAGCAGGACAGGAGGCTCCAAGAACATTCTTCTGAGTTTAAACACTTCTGCTGGCCACCAAACTTCCCAGGCATGAACATTATTGAGCGTATCTGGGTTGCTTTGGAACGTGCTGTTCAGAAGAGATCTCCACTCCCTCGTACGGATTTCTGGACAGCTCAGCAGGATTCATGGTGTCAATTCCCTCCAACACTACTTCCGACATTAGTGGAGTGCACGCCACGTCGTGTTGCAGCACTTCTGCGTGCTTGCGGGGCCCCTATATGATATTAGGCTGGTGTATCGGTTTCTTCTTTGGCTCTTCAGTCTATGATTATACAATTTTCTGAGTAGCTGACTAACATGACCCACAGAGCATTGTAACTATATAGAATGGCGCAGACTAGAGATCAGAAATGCAGCAAGTACGACTATAATGTTTTGGGTTGGGTACGCCACAGATATATGTGTTGCTGTTATGTCAGAGCTGTACCATCTTCCTTTCTACTATAATTTTGCGAGTACGACATGTCCAAGAATGGTGGCACTGCAGTTGCTTCCAACTTCTTGATTCATTCTCTCTTGCTCAAGCATGCAGGAGTGTAAAGCTAATCATGGCATAGTACGATGTTGCTGTTGTAAGGCAGCATTGAAAGGTGAATGACCAACTATCAGATGGCGACTAATGAAACACTGTTTTGTGGACAGTGAAGGGTGTAAGATGAAATTTAAGTGATTCAGTGTAGACAGTTGCAAATTGGTTCCATTAGAGGAAGAGTGATGATTGGAGTAAGTTCCATGCTTTAGTCCATGCTTCAGAAGAGAAGCATACAAATTTTGTTCAATGTAAAAAAAGTGGATGTCCTGTCATTTATTCCACTTGCAGCATGAGAAAACGTATGTCCTCTGTCAGATAAAACTGGGCACAGAGCACCATCACTGTTATGCCCCTGTGACCGAAAAGCACACTATTTATGTCTCTTTTAGTCATGGCAAATTACATTTATGGGCTAAGAGCAAGTTGTGCGGCTTATCACCTATTTCTGTAACTTTTTTGAAGACTATTGTATATTTTACTAATTAATCACCACTTTGGGAATACACTTCATCTTTGTCGTGTTTTCTTGTACTATCCCATTTTGCAGTGTGTAGCTGGAGTTAGCCCAAACAAATACTGCTCATCGACACCCAGTATCAACGGAAAGCGTTGGTTTGTTTCCTGTTACAAACAAAATAGCTTTTAATGCAGAATTTTGCGTGTCCATTCCATAGAGCAGCCCCAAATTAGTCTAGTGCAGGGCATCCCAACCTTTTCAGCTGGTGGACCCCTTCTTCGGTCGAAAGTCCATGGCGTACCCCTAGTCAGTCAAGAGCACAATAACTTTAAATTTCAGAGCGAAACCCATGGGAACTGAAAGCTTCTTAATGCAAGTTCCATGTTCCCAATGACCCCCCCCCCTCCCCCCAAAGTATCAATAGTCTTTGGTTTAGAGATGAATGAAAACAACTTTCAAAGATTGACTTATGAAATAGGTAGTGCACTGACAAAGCAAGTTTAACATTTAATGATGCCTGGGGCCGCATACGTGCCAGCGAGCGCTGTGATTGGTCGACAAAGCTCGCTCCGCGCATGCGTAAAAGGTATCAGCGCATCTGCCTCCGTGAGCCGGCGCACAAACGACCCCCGTATTGTTGCGAAACAGTCGATCAGAGAAGCCGCATTCTCCGGCACTAAACTGTGTATGCGTTCTCACTTAGGAACTGCAAAGGCTGCTTGGGAATGCGACCTGAAGTAAAAGTACACACGTTTTTCACACGGGGGAAAAAAAAAAAAAAAAAGTGATGAATTTGATTTTCACATTTTTATTCAATAATTTTACTCATTATTTTACACTATTTGGTGAAGGGTGGCTGTGGACCCCCTAGAAAGAGCCGGCGGACCCCTAAGGGGTCCGCCGACCACACGTTGGGAAGCCCTGGTCTAGTGCAATATATTTTTTATCAATATGTATTAAAATGAACAGTAAAAAAATGAAGAATAACCAGTACTCCAGAAGTGACAGCACACCCCAACTGCTACTGCCATGCAGCAGCACTACTCAGTCGTTGCTCGAGAACAGGTTTTTTTATGTTATGCTGTTCCTGTTACTTCATATCAGTAAAATGAATATTGAGCTAGACTAATATGTGGTCGCTCAATCGAATGAGCATGTAAAATTCCTCTTTAAAAACAATTTTGTTTGTAACAGGAAACAAACCAATGCTTTCCATCATGTCGCATGGAAGACGTGATGAGCAGCATTTGCTTGGGCTGACTTTAGCTACACGCTGTGAAAAAAAAAAATGCAAATAATTGCAGAAACACCAGAGAAAATTCGCCTGACAACTCCTAGGAGAGATACACTGTGTGCATGTTTGTGTGTAATTCTCCACACACATTGTATTGGCATAAAATAATCATGAAATAGTGATGACCAATGGTTATGTATGTGAAAGCAATTTCGTGAGTCTGCAGTTGCTGGTGAGTTTAAAACAAGTGTATTGAGCTTATTTTTTATCTCTATTACAGTCTTGTTGAGGTACTGGTCACTTGCATTGTTCTTTTTATGATCTGTAAAAGGGACTGATTGATCAGAAAGGTCATTCCTCATTGTTGTTTTTTTATCATGACTTGTTATAACTTGTAAAAACTATACATTTCATTACACTCCACAGTTTCCAAACATATGATATTTAAAGTTGTTAGGCAAACTTCTGTAAAAATCAAAGCCACTGACCAGGAACAAAAAGTGTTAATTTTCTTTCCATCATTATCGCTTATCTGGAAGTAGTTATTACATTGTAATTCTTAAATTTGTATTCAGGTCATCAAAATGTTCATAATGTATAACTAAAAAAGTAAAGCATTGCTGAACTATTTCGCATATCTTGCCCACTACATGTAATCTCGCTTCACCACTGAGGTTATCACAGCCAAAGTTACACCACAGGGACTAAAGAAACTTCTGGAACAGCTATTGAATGACCACATAAACAATATATTGGGGGCCTCACTGAATAATGATTATAGGAATGTTGTAAGGAAGGGGTATTGCTAATGATACTTCATAAATGACAAGTTCCATGTCATTCCATCATGCAGTGCTGCCCAATGCACTCAACTCATCACTTACTGTAGTCGGCCAGAATACAGGATAATAAGGGTGTATGTCAGGAATGTTATCAATCTTTGTGACTTTCTTCTAACTCTGTAGTCCAGAATATCATGAGCTATGAGTTCAAGCAGTACTTGTATGCATTTCTATCTTCATATAAATATACGATATCATTGTAATTTTACCAGGAAGCAAGTTCACAAAATTAACAGTATCATTCAAGAGCAAAAGAAAAAAAGTCTTTGTCTGGCAGCAAATCACCCCTTCTCACAATCAAGCGAGTTTATTTCATTCGACAGCAGTGAGTCTGGAAGGACAGCAAAATACCTGCATACAGCTGGCTAGCTTCTTCATTGAACTGAAAAGATGTGTTTGAATTTCTAAATGTGTAAAAGTCAGAAACTGCCAAACTTGCTAAATTGAGTGGATGTTCCAACAATTCATATTTCAAATCTATCAGTTTCCCCAGTGCGTGTCTACATCTTTTATACCAGATTCTGTTTTGCTTTAATATATCTTCCGAATACATTTACAAAATACGTGATTTATGTGACAGAGCAGCTATTTCAAACAGCCTAAGTTTACAACACATTTCCATATAATGAACTATTCAGCAGTATTAGAAATTTAAACTACTGTCCTTTCTTTTAAAGTTATTGGTCTACTGATTAACATGTAAATATTTATAAAAATCAAATACACCTGTAGATGTGAACACTTGTGAGAGGATGATAATATACAAATTCTCTATGTAGTGTTCATATAGGCATTAGTTATGAACATGATACCTAATCATTACACAAATAATTGAAGGGCCAGCAGAAGAATCCGCTAACCAGAGGAGTGTAATTTTGAATTACTGCATATTAAATGTTGGTGAAATAAAAACACACAAATTCAATAAACCAAAATAGTGTATATTGTAGATAGTTTTTTCTAGCAGTACAAATGCATCTACTTGTTACCAGCATATGGTGCATTTGAAAACACTACAAAAATGAGGATTAGTAATTTCTTCCACTGACCCCTTTAATAAACCAATATTTTATGCCATCTGATAGACAATGGAAATATACATAAAAATGGCAATCATTTAAATGTATGTGGGCGTTATTTGCAGAGGAGACTGGTGACTTAGGAACCTGTTGTATTTTCTACAATGCAAAAAACACAGTGTTAAACACAATTGGTACTAACAGTATACTGCAGAAATTTTCCAATAATTAACATTAGCTATGAGATCATAGAAAAATGTCTTATGATACAAAGCCATCTTGTTTGTGGAAATAAACAAAGCAAAAGAAGACAACTGTTTCAAAATAAAAGACATACTATGGTAAAACGTGGTTTCTTTCCTCCTCCAGTTCGGGCAGGAAAAGAATGTAAGGGCACCAGGAAACTAGTTTTAGTGTGTCATCATAGTGGGAGAAATACTATAGAAATTATCTGGAGAGACACAACTGCTGAATGAAATCAAATTGAAGCTGACATAAGAGGAAACGAAATAGCTAGGAAAGTAATTACTTTCTATGCCTCAGGCATAGAAAGTGGCTGGGTGGTGGTTAAGGGGCTTTAAATTACTTTAAATTAATAAAATACATGCACGTGAAATGGTAAACTTAAAACAGGGGAAAAACCATGAATGTAAAATAAAAGTTTTAAAACACAAAAAAAGTATAAGTAACAATATTACAAAAATGATAGTTGCTGTTTACCATATAGGGGAGATGCTCAGTCACAGATAGGCACAACAAAAAGATTGTCACAAAATAAGTTACTGGCCGACAAGATCTTTGTGACACACACACACACACACACACACACACACACACACACACACACACACACACACACACACACACGCACGAGTGCGCAGCTGAAGCCAGACTTTTTGTAGTTGGTAGTCTGGCTTCAGCTGTCAGAGACTGTGATCGTGTATGTGTGAGTCGCGTTTGTGTGTGTGTGTGTGTGTGTGTGTGTGTGTGTGTGTGTGTGTGTGTGTGTGTTTGCTTATTTCTGATGAAGGCCTTGTTGGCCGAAAGCTTATTTTGTAATAGACTTTTCGTTGTGCCCATCTGCGACTCCAAATCTCCGTTACCAATATTGTTACATTTCATCCTGGATTTCACATGTATGAGTAAAATAGATAGAATAGTAATGAATCTTAAGATATTTTTGATTAGGTATGTTGAAAACACTCAGACAGCACACTGTGTGCAATTTATTTTTCAAAAATGGAATTGCAGAAACCAGCTTTATTACACATGTATGTATGTGGTTTGAAAGCTGCTTTAATTTCTGTTCTAACAAAAATTTTCATTTTTCAAAATTAATTAGAGGTGGTGGGGTGCAAAATTTCAAATTATTACAAAAGTTGATTATACAGTTTTCAAGAAAATTAATTATGTATCAACTTTTATATGATAAACTGTTTTTTTATATGTCATCATGCTGAAGATATTTCCTCTAAACCTAATATGCCAAATTGCCTTTCAGGGCATGTTTTACCCACTTAACATAAACAGAAAACACCCACAGCATTATTTTGCCTGTCTTCATACCCACCATATTTCATCAGTATCATTCATTAAGGGAGTATTCCCATGCAAATTCAGGGAGAAGGCCATGAATAGCAGAGACCACAAAGTGACAAGAGTAACTTTGGTCAATGATCTGGAGACTGCTCATTGAGTTACTACAAATTAAAATGCAAGTAAGAGCAGCCTATGTAATAAAGCATAGAGCTTTGTTAATAGCTATCAGTTCCGCTATAAAACACTACACAATTTGGCAACAATGTTGTACCTGACTGGCGAGAGATGTAAATGCATATCCTGCCCTGTTTATGGTTTTAGAACTTACTGTATAAATGATAATAGGATCGTGATATTTCTGAAGGACCAACAAAAACAGACAGGTCATGGGACCAACTGGAACTTCACGTCCTTGAAATAGATTGGTCCTAATTTGTGGTCTGCATACAGAAATCACATTCTGAGGGGAGAGAGGGGGGGGGGGGGGTCCTAGCAAGGGGCCTCACACTGGTATTGCCACTTGACAAGGGGTATCATTGAATCAATGTCCCTTCAATGCAAAAAGAGTTTGGCAGGTGACTGCATAAGTGGGTGGGAGTTGATACCATCAGAACTGAAGTGTTAAGATCCCAGCTAAAGCAAGGAAACAGACTGTGGGACTGCTCCAAACGGTGCCAGTAGTTAATCTTACTCCACAGTGATGGGCTGGGTCCAATAATTTCAAAACCAAAGGTGTCGCTGAACCACAAGCGCGGCACCTGTAGTACAATGAAATGAGATCAGGGAATGGTAAATGTAGAGTAGACCCACACCCCAAGAGGTGTCGGCAAGGAAGCAGAGAGCATTGAGCTTTTGCATGCAGGTAGTCTTTAGTTGAGGAATGTTAGCTTTTTATCAAAGAGAAGTCCCAAATATTGGGGCTGCACAATAACTTACAGGCACTGGGTAGCCAGGTAGAGTTCTGGGGCCAGGATGGACCATGGTATGACGAAACAAATGCAAGGCTCACATTTTTGGTGAAGAGAATTGGAAGCCAAGGGAAAGGGTCCAAGCAGAGGCCCTTCAGATGGCATCTTCGAGCCAAGGTTAGAGACTGGGAGATACCAAATGCAAAAGTTGTTGATGGAGGTCACTAGCCCATTGATGGCGATGACAAAGGATGTAACACTGAGCTCAGAGCCCTGTGGGACACTGTTGTCTTGAACCTGTGGCGAGCTGAGTGATGTATCATCTCTAACCTGAAACAAGAGGTTGGACAGGAACTGACAAATAAAAAACTCCCAGTCGTGGAGAGTAAGTAAAATATGATTGTCCCAAGTGCTGTCATATCCATATGTTGTTGTTGTTGTGGTCTTCAGTCCAGAGACTGGTTTGATGCAGCTCTCCATGCTACTCTATCCTGTGCAAGCTTCTTCATCTCCCAGTACCTACAGCAACCTACATCCTTCTGAATCTGTTTAGTGTATTCATCTTGTGGTCTCCCTCTACTATTTTTACCCTCCGTGCTGCCCTCCAATACTAAATTGGTGATCCCTTGGTGCCTCAGAATATGTCCTAGTCAAGTTGTGCCACAAATTTCTCTTCTCCCCAATTCCATTCAGTACCTCCTCATTAGTTATGTGATCTACCCATCTAATCTTAAGCATCCTTCTATAGCACCACATTTTGAAAGCTTCTATTCTCTTTTTGTCTAAACTATTTATTGTCCAAGTTTCACTTCCATACATGGCTACACTCCATACAAATACTTCCAGAAACAAATTCCTGACTCTTAAATCTATACTTGATGTTAACAAATTTCTCTTCTTCAGAAATGCTTTCCTTCCCATTGCCAGTCTACATTTTATATCGTCTCTACTTCGACCATCATTAGTTATTTTGCTCCCCAAATAGCAAAACTCATTTACTAAATTAAGCGTCTCATTTTCTAATCTAATACTCTCAGCATAACCCGATTTAATTCGACTACATTCCATTATCCTCGTTTTGCTTTTGTTGATCTTCATCTTATATCCTCCTTTCAAGACACTGTCCATTCCGTTCAGCTGCTCTTCCAGGTCCTTTGCTGTCTCTGACAGAATTACAATGTCAGCAGCGAACCTCAAAGTTTTAATTTCTTCTCCATGGATTTTAATTCCTACTCCGAATTTTTCTGTTTCCTTTACTGCTTGCTCAATATACAGGTTGAATAACATTGGGGATAGGCTACAACCCTGTCTCACTCCCTTTTACGCCCCTCGACTCTTATAGCTGCCATCTGGTTTCTGCACAAATTGTAAATAGCCTTTCGCTCCCTGTATTTTACGCCTGCCACCTTCAGAACTTGAAAGAGTGTATTCCAGTCAACATTGTCAAATGCTTTCTCTAAGTCTACAAATGCTAGAAACGTAGGTTTGCATTTCCTTAATCTATTTTCTAAGAAAAGTCGTGAAGTCAGTATTACCTCACGTGTTCCAACATTTCTACAGAATCCAAACTGATCTTCCCCGAAGTTGGCTTCCACCAGTTTTTCCATTTGTCTGTAAAGAATTCGCGTTAGTATTTTGGCCGTGAAATAGCTGAGGGTTCGGTAATTTTCACACCTGTCATCACCTGCTTTCTTTGGGATTTGAATTATTATATTCTTCTTGAAGTCTGAGGGTATTTCGCCTGTCTCATATATCTTTCTCACCAGATGGTAGAGTTTTTGTGTGGGCTGGCTCTCCCAAGACTGTCAGTAGTTCTAATGGAATGTTGTCTACTTCCGGGGCCTTATTTCGACTTAGGTCTTTCATTGCCCTATCAAACTCTTCACGCAGTATCTTATCTCCCATTTCATCTTCATCAACATCCTCTTCCATTTCCATAATATTGTCCTCAAGAACATCGCCCTTGTATAGACCCTCTATATACTCCTTCCACCCTTCTGCGTTCCCTTCTTTGCTTAGAACTGGGTTTCCATCTGAGCTCTTGATATTCATGCAAGTGGTTCTCTTTTCTCCAAAGGTCTCTCTAATTTTCTGTAGGCGGTATCTATCTTACCCCTAGTGATATCCGTCTCTACATCCTTACATTTGTCCTTCTATCTTACCCCTAGTGATATACATCTCTACATCCTTACATTTGTCCTCTAGCCATCCCTGCTTAGCCATTTTGCACTTCCTGTCGATCTCATTTTTGAGACGTTTGTATTCCTTTTTGCCTGCTTCATTTACTGCATTTTTGTATTTTCTCCTTTCATCAATTAAATTCAGTATCTCTTCTGTTACCCAAGGGTTTCTGTTAGCCCTCGTCTTTTTACCTACTTCATCCTCTGCTGCCTTCACTACTTCATCCCTCAAAACTACCCATTCTTCTTCTACTGTACTTCTTTCCCCCATTTCTGTCCATCGTTCTCTTATGCTCCCCCTGAAACTCTGTACAACCTCTGGTTTAGTCAGTTTATCCTGGTCCCATCTCTTTAAATCCCCACCTTTTTGCAGTTTCTTTAGTTTCAGTCTACAGTTCATAACCAAGAGATCATGGTCAGAGTCCACATCTGCCCCTGGAAATGTCTTACAATTTAAAATGTGGTTCCTAAATCTCTGTCTTATCATTATATAATCTGTCTGAAACCTGTCAGTATCTCCAGGCTTCTTCCATGTATACAACCTTCTTTTATGATTCTTGAACCAAGTGTTAGCTATGTGCAAAATTCTACCAGGCGGCTTCCTCTTTCATTCCTTACCCCCATTCCATACTCACCTACTATGTTTCCAGTCACCCATGACTATTAAATTTTCGTCTCCCTTCACTATCTGAATAATTTGTTTTATCTCATCATACATTTCATCAATCTCTTCATCATCTGCAGAGCTAGTCGGCATATAAACTTGTACTACTGTGGTAGTGGGCTTCGTATATATCTTGGCCACAATAATGTGTTCACTATGCTGTTTGTAGTAGCTTACCCACATTTCTGTTTTTTATTTTTTTTATTCATTATTAAACCTACTCCTACATTACCCCTATTTGATTTTGTATTTATAACCCTGTATTCACCTGACCAGAAGTCTTGTTCCTCCTGCCACCAAACTTCACTAATTCCCACTATATCTAACTTTAACCTATCCATTTCCATTTTTAAATTTTCTAACCTACCTGCCCGATTACTTTCCACACTCTGACCCGTAGAACACCAGTTTTCTTTCTCCTGATAACAGCGTCCTCCCGAGTAGTCCCCGCCCGGAGAAACGAATGAGGGACTATTTTACCTCCGGAATATTTTACCCAAGAGGATCATCATTTAACCATACAGTAAAGCTGCATGCCCTCGGGAAAAATTACGGCTGTAGTTTCCCCATGCTTTTTCAGCTGTTCGCAGTACCAGCACAGCAAGGCCGTTTTGGTTAGTGTTACAAGGCCAGATCAGTCAATCACCCACACTGTTGCCCTCTTCAGGAACCACACATTTGTCTGGCCTCTCAACAGATACCCCTCCGTTGTGGTTGCACCTACGTTACGGCTATCTGTATCGTTGAGGCACGCAAGCCTCCCCACCAATGGCAAGGTCCACGGTTCATGGGCGGGAGAGATAAAAAAATTAGTAATGAAATGGTAGCTTTTAGGAAGAGCCTGTTCGATTGCTGTTACTGACCTAACCATTTGTCAGTTGTATATTTTCCCTCACTAAACCACACTAATAGGAGGGAAAAGGCCCCGTGATTCGAGGACCCAGCATAATCATTGGGCTACCATACTTTCAAGTAATTTTCAGAACACATTGGTAAGGCTAATCAGTAGGTAGATGTTGATGTACAAGGGGTTTCTGTCTGCTTTACGGACTGCGACAGTGATACTATCCCGCCATTGCAAAGCACCTTCTAATGAAATATGGTTGAAGATGATGTCTTTGAGTGACATTCAGATGTCAGATCATCTGGTCTAGGTAAATTGCTTTAAACTTGTCGTGTATACATTCGAAAGGTAGTCGGGTAAGAAAAGTATGCAGTCACAAAGTGGGTTGCAACATGTTCAGCAAGAAGAGACGTATCGGTAGAAATAACACCATTGAGGAAGAGAACTAGAACAAATGTTGATCTTTGACAGCCCAGTATAATGTGGAGCTCACCCAAAACTGCGATAAAGAGGCGTATATTGGCAAGGAGGAGATGTAGTGCTTCCAGCATTCTTTCTTGCTATAATGAGCCTTAGCATTTAAGACATCACTGGCAGCATTCCAGGGCCTTTCAACAATTCTACAGAGGCTGTTGCAGTTTCTTGGGTCAACCATGGAGCCAGCCAGCAGCGGAAAAGGACTGTAGCAGAGGGGACAGCAGTTCCCAGTTCCAGCGGCACAAGTGAGCATTTTGGAGACACGCTCCCACAGCCTCGTGAATGTAATCTGACAGATGTGATGGAGATGATAGCAGAAAGATAGAATTTCGAGTTCACTCTTCTTAGAGCCCATGATGGTAACCGGTCCATTCAGCACTGACAAGGAAGCAATATGATTGTAATGTAGCAAAATCAGCAGACGCGTATCAGTTGACTGTGATACTTCCCCCAGGGAAGGGTGTTGTGAATTGAAATCTTCGAGTAGGGGGGGGGGGGGGGGGGGGGGGGGGGTTGGGTTGGGTTGGATTCAGGTTGTCATCTCAGGTTATGCAAGATCCTGGCAGGGGTTAAATAAATGTTTCTGGATCCTTTGTACTCCCACTGCTATTGCTTCCAATTTGATATGGAGGGGAATTCACTCACCAATAACATCTGTGCAGACCAGTGCTCTCTAAGGGTCAAGTTTCTGGCAGAATGGTCGGTAAACTCAAAGAGTTTGAGAATATATATATATATAGACACACACACACACTCACTCCTGGAAATGGAAAAAAGAACACTTTGACACCGGTGTGTCAGACCCACCATACTTGCTCCGGACACTGCGAGAGGGCTGTACAAGCAATGATCACACGCACGGCACAGCGGACACACCAGGAACCGCGGTGTTGGCCGGCGAATGGCGCTAGCTGCGCAGCATTTGTGCACCGCCGCCGTCAGTGTCAGCCAGTTTGCCGTGGCATACGGAGCTCCATCGCAGTCTTTAACACTGGTAGCATGCCGCGACAGCGTGGACGTGAACCGTATGTGCAGTTGACGGACTTTGAGCGAGGGCGTATAGTGGGCATGCGGGAGGCCGGGTGGACGTACCGCCGAATTGCTCAACACGTGGGGCGTGAGGTCTCCACAGTACATCGATGTTGTCGCCAGTGGTCGGCACGTGCCCGTCGACCTGGGACCGGACCGCAGTGACGCACGGATGCACGCCAAGACCGTAGGATCCTACGCAGTGCCGTAGGGGACCGCACCGCCACTTCCCAGCAAATTAGGGACACTGTTGCTCCTGGGGTATCGGCGAGGACCATTCGCAACCGTCTCCATGAAGCTGGGCTACGGTCCCGCACACCGTTAGGCCGTCTTCCGCTCACGCCCCAACATCGTGCAGCCCGCCTCCAGTGGTGTCGCGACAGGCGTGAATGGAGGGACGAATGGAGACGTGTCGTCTTCAGCGATGAGAGTCGCTTCTGCCTTGGTGCCAATGATGGTCGTATGCGTGTTTGGCGCCGTGCAGGTGAGCGCCACAATCAGGACTGCATACGACCGGGGCACACAGGGCCAACACCCAGCATCATGGTGTGGGGAGTGATCTCCTACACTGGCCGTACACCACTGGTGATCGTCAAGGGGACACTGAATAGTGCACGGTACATCCAAACCGTCATCGAACCCATCGTTCTACCATTCCTAGACCGGCAAGGGAACTTGCTGTTCCAACAGGACAATGCACGTCCGCATGTATCCCGTGCCACCCAACGTGCTCTAGAAGGTGTAAGCCAACTACCCTGGCCAGCAAGATCTCCGGATCTGTCCCCCATTGAGCATGTTTGGGACTGGATGAAGCGTCGTCTCACGCGGTCTGCACGTCCAGCACGAACGCTGGTCCAACTGAGGCGCCAGGTGGAAATGGCATGGCAAGCCGTTCCACAGGACTACATCCAGCATCTCTACGATCGTCTCCATGGGAGAACAGCAGCCTGCATTGCTGCGAAAGGTGGATATACACTGTACTAGTGCCGACATTGTGCATGCTCTGTTGCCTGTGTCTATGTGCCTGTGGTTCTGTCAGTGTGATCATGTGATGTATCTGACCCCAGGAATGTGTCAATAAAGTTTCCCCTTCCTGGGACAATGAATTCACGGTGTTCTTATTTCAATTTCCAGGAGTGTATATTGGGAAACATTCCACGTGGGAAAAATATATCTAATAACACAGATGATGTGACTTACCTAACGAAGGTTCTGGCAGGCCGATAGACACACAAACAAACACAAACATACACATGAAATTCAAGCTTTCGCAACAAACTGTTGCCTCATCAGGAAAGAGGGAAGGAGAGGGAAAGACGAAAGGATGTGGGTTTTAAGGGAGAGGGTAAGGAGTCATTCCAATCCCGGGAGCGGAAAGACTTACCTTAGGGGGAAAAAGGGGTATACACACACACACACACACACACACACACACACACACACACAAAAACAATATATATATATATATATATATATATATATATATATATATATATATATATATGAGGCAACAGTTTGTTGCCAAAGCTCGAATTTTGTGTGTATGTGTTTGTTTGTGTGTCTATCGACGTGCCAGCGCTTTCATTTGGTAAGTCACATCATCTTGGTTTTTAGATATATTTTTCCCATGTGGAATGTTTCCCTCTATATATATATATATATATTATGCAAAACATTTTGAGGTGCATGGCAGAGGGTAGGAGCCATTGTACCAGTTATTAGGGTTTCTTCCTGTTCCATTCACGTATGGAACGTGAGAAGAATGACTGACTGAATATCTCTGTGTGTGTGTGTGTGTGTGTGTGTGTGTGTGTGTGTGTGTGTGGACGCGCGCACACACACACACACACACACACACACGCAATAATTATAATCTTATCCTCACAGTCCCTACATGAGTGATATGTAAAGGGGAAAGGGTTGTAGTATATTCAAAGAGCAATAGTTTAAAGCTGGTTCTTGAAGCTTTGTAATAGATTTTCTCAGGGTAGTTTCTCTCTCTTGATCAGTCTGTGAGTTCAGATCTTCAGAATCTCTGTGACACTCTCCCAAGGATTAAACAAACCTGTGACACCAATTATGCTGCCCTTCTCCGTATACGTTCAATATCCCCTGGTAGTTGTACCTGATACGGGTCCCACACACTTGATAATATTCTAGAACCTATATTGAACCTGCCACATGAGTGATTTGTAAGCAATCTCCTTTGTAGATTGGTTCCACTTTCCCAGTATTCTACCAATAAATCAAAGTCTGATACCACCCGTTATACCCATGACTGATCCTGTGTAATCATTCCATTTCATATTCCACCAAACTGTTACACCCAAGTGTTTGTAGGAGTTGGTCAATTGAAACAGTGACTCATTGATGTTATAGTCTTATGATACACAGTTTACATATCTGAGCATTTAAAGCAAGTTGCCAGTTTCTGCACCACTTTGAAATCTTATCAAGACCTGGCTGAATATTTATGCAGCTTCTTTCAGACAGTACTTCATTACAGATAACTACGTTACCTGCAAAAAGTGTAAGGTTACTATAATTACTGCCTGCAACATCATTAATACACAATATGAACAGCAAGGGCCCCAACACTCTTTACTTCTACATGTGATGACAACTCTCTTAACATGCTGCGTCCTCCCTACCAAAAAGTTCTCAATCCAGTCACAAATTTCATATGATACTCGATATGATCGTTCTTTAGACAGTAAGTATAGGTGTGACACTGAGTCAAATCCTTTTCGGAAATCAAGAAATAAATCATCTACCTAATTGCTTTGATCCAAAGCTTGCAGTATATCATGTGAGAAAAGTGAGAGTTGCGTTTCACATGATTGATGTTTTCATAATCCATGGTGGTTGGCAGTGAGGTGGTCATCCTGTTCAAGATATCTCATTATGTTTGACCTCAGATTATGTTCTAAGATTCTACAAGAAATTGATGTCAAGGATTTTGGATGGTAGTTTTGTGGACCACTTCTACTACCCTTCTTCTAAATGGTGTGACCAGTGCTGTTTTCCAAAAACAGGGCAAGGTTTTTTGTTTTAGGGACCTATCATAGATTATAGTTAGAAGAGGGGATAACTCAGCTGTGAATTCAGTATTGAATCTGACAGGGATTCCATCGGGCCGTGAAGCTTTTTTCATTTTTAATGATTTCAGCTGTTTTTCAGTGCCACTGTCACTAACACTTATTTCATTCATCTTTTCAATTGTACGATTATTAAATTGGGGCAATTCTCCTTTGGTTTTTCTTTGTAAAGGAACATTTAAAAATGGGGTTAAACATTTCAGCTTTTGCTTTGCTACCCTCAATTTCCATTCGCCTCATTCACTAAGGACCGGACACTAACTTTACATAAGACCAGAATTTCCTTGGGTTCTCCGAAAGATCACTTGACAATATTCTGCTGTGGTAGTCATTGAAGGCATCTTGGATTGCTCTCTTGACAGCCCAATGTGTTTCATTCAGCAGCTCTCTATCTATAGCCCTATGCTTTGTTTTACAGCTACTCTGCAGTGATCTCTCTTTCTTTACAAGTTTCATTACAGTGACTGAATGCCATGAAGGTTCCCTCCCATTATGAACTGTTCTACTCGGCACATGTCTACACAGTACATGGTCAACTATTCCTTTGAACTCGAACCTTCATACTCATGCTCTGTGCAGAAAGTTTCAAGTTCCTCATTGAAATATGACATTAATGATTTTTTATCTAGTTTACTGAACATTTCTATATATCTTTCTGCTTGTTTTAGTTGTCCTTTGTACTTTGGGAATCATTGCTGTCACAACTGCATCCTAGTCGCTGATACCAGTTTTGATGTGGACGTTTTCTAAGAGGTCAGGTCTATTTGTTGCCATTAAAGCCAATATAGTTCCATCATACATTTCTCAACAAGGAGGAATGCTATGGCATACTAATGCTAACTTGAGCATGTCCAGCAAATATAGCTGTGGTTTCAAGCCTGCTTTACATTTTAAAAAAAACTGAGAAAATATTCCCTTTTTTTGTTATTTAATATAGGCCTATCATCAAAAAATGAGAAGACAGCCCCACCCCTCTCTCCCACCAATCTTGCCAGAATATGGGAGAGGCCGATGTTTAAAATGTTTGTTTTGAAATGTGGAGAAATAGAAGATTGTCCTGCAAAACTTGTGTATGATATTTTATGTAAGCAGACTTTTAACAAAGAAAGTCAAGATGTTGGTGATTTTCCTTGTCACCATGTAGGTATAAGATAATATGGTTGCCTTTGGCAGTGAATCACAGACAGTGAAGTGACAAAATTGTTGATTTGTGTGTGTGTGTGTGTGTGTGTGTGTGTGTGTGTGAGAGAGAGAGAGAGAGAGAGAGAGAGAGAGAGAGAGAGAGAGAGAGAGAGAGAGAGAGCTTAAATTAATTTCATTGTGAAGTAAATTTTGAGAATTCACAAATGATCTGTGGGAAAAGAAAGGCCTTAGCTTCAGCTACTTAAGTGGGTTGTTCTCTTATCATTGAACATCGTGTGCAAACAAATTACATTTTCATTCCTGTTTTAACAAGCTCTTTAGAAGCCACTTAAGTCAGCTATAATTACCCCCCCCCCCACACATATTTCGTATTTTATGTATGATTTATGTGTAGACAATAAGTGTCAAAATATTCAGAGATACCTGCCCATTATGTAATATATGTTTCCTTAATTTACCCAACAGTTTTAGTTTTTATAGCTAAAAGTGCAATAAATACAGAATGAACATAGGTGTCTGGCTGCATTACATATATCCTGCATTCACATTAGTTGGCTTTACCAACTACCAGATTATCACCTTCCAATCTAACCTAGTCCTGAGGCTATGCTACATACCAGTGCCATCACGGCCAAGTTGTTGGAACGAAAGGGAGGGGAGAAGGCACTATCGTACTCTAGCCTAAATCTGTATGGTTAAAGATACAAACATTTTTGCAACACGTGCCTTGCTCAAGGGATGGTGAGATGCATGATTGGAATACTTTTTAGGACTAACAACACTTTGCTTCACGTGTTATGGCATCATCTGACACTTATAGACAACTTAATAGTTCGTCATTGTATAGTGAACAGAACACGTATGCCAGTCAATGTACAGGCACAGTGGGAAAATGCCTTACCATATGCAGTACAAAAATTTCATGTTAGGATTGGTCACAAACTTCATAATTTCAAAGGACAACACACAACAGCACAGTTGAAACCAGTGTGATTGATCAACTTGAGGCAATTGATATCAGCACTTACAGTGATGTGATACTATCCCACCATGAGTTAACAATTTAGGCCTATGTATTATTTTAAAGAATGACTAATAGTCATCACAATAAATTCATAAACAGTCACAGTGTTGTAAAATCCTTATTCATGCAGTCACAGAATTTCTACAAATCATTTTTAATGCATAAAGGGAACGTAATTGTTACACTAAGAGAGAGAGATATATGTAATGGTGAATGAAAGGGAAAAGGCCTTCAGCTGGCTGGCCCATTGTACATCAAATAGTCAAACTCTTGACTCAAAAGATATATCCTACATCATTTTTGACATTTGCTTGCACTTTTACTTTGATAATAGTATCACATGGAAAAGAAAGGTTACACAACTACTAATCACATTAAAATTTGCACGAGATTATATTCTACTGCCTTTGTTGTTGTGGTGATGATATGATCCACAGTGAGATCACACAACGATGATAAGATTGTAGATCATGATCCAGTGGCAATATATAAAAAATCCAAAAGGTGGATGAAACATTCATAACACATGTGACCAACACTAGAAGGGGAGATTGTCAGTACAATTCCTTATAACTAGCCTATGCACCGTTGTCTTGATTGAATCTAATACTTTCAAACAAGTGTATGAGTGAGAGTAAGTAATTTACTTAAGAGTAAACTATCTACCCATCTATCCCGTCAGTGCAATGCGACTTGATTTCTGTAATCACACTCATGAATCAGATCAGACCAGTAAATTTTGGGATTCAGTTCAAATGTGCCGAAAAATTAAATGGCACACTTTTCAAATAAAATAGATATTCTGCTGTGAGACTGGAAGGAGCATCATTTTTTATTATAAAAATCAATCAATGGATGCAGTCAAGTTATCATATATTTAATTATCTAAAGGAAGATTGGGGTTTAATATCCCAGCAAGAATGAGAGTAGTATTGGCACAGCATAACCATTGTCAAGGAAGAAAATCTAGTGTATCCTTGGTAAAGAAAAACTCAGCATTCCCCTCAATTAGTTTAGAAAAATCTAAATATGGACAGCTGGGCAGAAATTTCAAACCAACTGCTATTCAACAAGTTTATTGGACTAATTCTTGTGCCATCAGATATAATGTAATAATATTTGCACTAAAGTAGTGTTGCATTCGTGATAAGACCCGGGAAAACTGTTTCTCCATCACTCATAATCAAACTAGAACAGTCTCATAAGTGCAGTGATGTACTAATGTCTATTAGCGTATCAATCATATTTACATGAATATGAAAATTCTGGAATCCCAACATACCAATCTACACAAAGCAATCACTCATAGCCTTGATAGACGCCATCATATTATGTGGAACTTTTTGGAGCAGAAATATGAAAGTAGTCCCAAGATTTTAATAAATTAGTTTAACTGTCACTGTCTTACGAAACTTAATCGTAATGTACAGAAACAAATTCACATAGAAGCTGTAGTTACATTGTTTACAACTACTCGATTAGAATAATCATTCAAATCATCCCAGACTTCCCTACAATCCTTTAAAAAGTACAGTTACCAAAATCATTGTAGCTCAGACACTGAAAACCCTTGATCTCACAACGACATAAGTCGTGCAACAATAAATCTTAATCCTCCTCATAAATCTTGCTCCTCCTCATGAGTGTAATGAACACTAATCACACATTCACTTAAAAATTTAAGTTCTTCTTATGTACAACTCGAATTTACGTATACAGCACCGAAATTCAACACTGTGTAGAGACTTTGCAACCATATTACACAAGCATCTTTTCACGCATGAAATTCACACTTTTGGCACTTTGGACGTAATTCACGAACATCTGGTTTTTATGTTTTGTTTACGATCCTAGAATAACAATAATTCGTAAACAAAATGTTGTAATTGAGTGATATTAACGTCTCAATGAGCTTTCGGCATTGGAGTACATGACACTGATTAGGCTACAGGCATTATTAAATAATTATATAAAAGAATGATTGTATCATTCATTGTGTCAAAGCACGCCGTTTGTGGTAGGCACTTGTCACTGTAGTTGTTTAATTGCAGAACGTTGTTTCTGGTAGCGTTGGCTGTTCGCGGCAGCAGACATACCCCCCACTGCGATGTTAAGACTAATTAAAAATTGGTCAAACTTTGTGCTTACTTTTGTATTTCCTGAGCACTTGAGACGAAATGCCATTTTTTTAAATTACAGGAGTTGCTTTCCTATATAAAAAACTCAAACATGTTTGTGTTGAGACGGAATTTAACGTTCAAGGAAGGGGGACGCAGCACGGACCAACACTTCGACCAATAGTAGAAGCGCTAGAGAGTAGAGGTGGGCAAAAAATAACGTAACTGATAGAAATAACCGGTTACTGAGAAGTAACGGTTACTGCGATAACCGTTCCTCTGATTCTGGCAGTTATTTCAATAACTGTTTAGTGTCAACAGTGCCTCGCGCCATCTGTTGACCGAAGATCGTACTGCGCATTTGGAAGGCGTTCTATAGACCATGGGAATAACTGTGAGACTGCGCGCCATCTGTTGATAGGAACTGTGTACTATTTCGTGGGCCTTCGTTACTTTTAGTATAAACAATTAAATAAAGTTAATGTCCGAGCCGTGGCTGATAGGAGCTGCAGTACAGGCATTAACAAGTACAGTCGATACCTTGAGCCACCGCCTTACGCGTTAATTTAGCTTGGAGGGGTAGTACAAGGAGAGTTACTAAGGAATTCGAGCGACTATGGAAATAACTGTCAGAGATCGGTATTCTCCTCTGCTCTGACAGTTATCGACGTTATCGTTATTGGCTCGCAGTTCTAGTTCTCTGGCAGTTATCGGGCTACCACCACAGATAACCTGGACGTTGGTAACGGAATAACTGTGTGTCTAGACGTTCCTGACTCGGTGACTTCAGTTAAAGGTCGTAGATCCCGGTGATATTTCCAGAGGGGGTAGTAACTGGAGCGAACAAATATTTTCGTACTGGGCCATCGGGGAGAGGGGATGGCAAATAACGGGAATCTATTGTCTCATTTCTCTGCAATTCTTGGTGTTCCGGAACACTGGAACAGGTGTCACTCTCTTTCCGGCCTTTGGTTGCGTTAGAGGGTATTGACTTTCGTTCCGCGTTCTTGTTTTTCTTTGTGTTGTTGCTTACTACCAATAGTTGCCAACATGAAGAGGTCGAGGACAAGCGAAATGTGGTCATATTTCGAAATTCTTGATCGAGAGTTTGCGAAATGTACTTTGTGCGGTAAGAAATTATCGTACAAATCGACGACGACGAATTTAAAGAAACATCTCCAGAAATCACATTTAATTGTGGATTTCTCTTCACAAAGACCTTCGGAGCTAGATTTGGGTGAGTAATGAAAAAATATATTTATTGCAATTACGGTTATTTCAGTGCATGCATAATCATTTATTTTTTTATTTTATTTTTTTAAGATAAGAGCATGCTATACAGTGTGGTGCTTTGTGCATTTTTACACGCAAGTTTTCATTTGTCGTGACTACTTAAGCTGTCGATACCACCGCACCTGTTTGCCTTGACATTTTCAAACATTAAATTATGTTGCATATGGTGCCGGAATACTTAATTATTTAATTCGAAGTTATTGTTACAGGTGTAATAACGATAGTGCTAATAAAATTCCACTGTGTGATATATGAACTGTCGTCTCGCAATTATTAGTAACTAATCGGATAGCGGATTGTATCAGCACTCATTCCTGTGTATCATTTGTTTGTAACCCTGACGATGCCCGTGGGGGGGGGGGGGGGGCGGGGGGGGGGGGGAGAATTAGATACCGTTTCATATTTTAAAATTTTGAAAAGGATAATTGTTTTTAATGGAGTCTTCAACTGAATTCCATAAATGTTTTAAATTTTGTGGTGAAACTTAACCCAAAAATTTGACACATTAATAGTACATGTGACTTTCCACAGTGACAGTCATATTGAATATTTTGAAGTTCAGGGCCCTACTTATACATCAGTATTTGTTTAAAATATGATATGTCAACAACAATTAAGATATTTTTCAGGGTGGAAATACAGTACCCTCCCTTCCCCCCAATACACATTATTGAAAATGAAAATGTGTTGGTGTTGCTAGGATTAAAGAAGAAACTTGAAGCTATAGTCATTACTAAAACTGAGTCAATTGTCAACTTGCATGAAGTAAATATTCAAGCTGCAAGTACCATGTAGAATACTGTACGCAAACAATGTAATATATATCACCAAAAATATGGCATCATTTCTATTGTGCTTATGCTGATATGAAACCTATTTTTCTCTAGGTGAATCCCTTCCTGTAGAGGTGATCCTTGGCACCAGTAGTGTGGAAGAGGAGCGAGCTGCTCCAGCCCCCTCAATGCAGCAAGGTGTTCAAAGTTCTATGACATCGTACCTCTCCAAAAGGATCGGAGTGAATCAGAAAAAGAAGATAGATGAGCAACTTCTTCAGCTGTTCACTAAAGACTTCCAACCATTTTCAGTCGTTGAAGATTCGGGGTTTCGGGGTTTTGTGCGGGCCCTTAATCCTGGTTATGAGTTACCAAGCAGGAAGCATATTTCAGATGTAATGCTGCAAGCAGCATACACAGCAGCAAAAGAGAAAGTGGTAGACAAACTGTCAGCTGCGAAGACAGTTTGTTTGACCACAGATTGCTGGACATCGGCAGCAAATGAAGGTTACATGGCGGTGACAGGGCATTTTGTGTCTGAAGATTTCACCTTGCAATCGGTGTTGTTAGGATGTTCCCAATTGTCTGGTGCACATACTGCTCCAAATCTGTCGGCATCTCTAATAGGCACGACAGATAACTTCAGGCTGACAGACAAAGTTTTGCTGGTTGTGACGGATAATGCACCAAATATTAAAAATGCAGTATCCATTTTAAAGTGGAAACACTTTGGGTGCTATGCACATACATTGAATCTTATTGTTCAGAATGCACTAAAACATTTTGTGTCAATTCAGCAGAAAGTGAAAACTATTGTAGCATTCTTCAAGAGAAGCTGCAAGGCAACAGAAAGACTGCTGACATACCAACAAAATAATGGGGCAGGTCATGTTAAAAAACTGGTGCAGGAGGTGCCAACAAGGTGGAACTCTACTCTGTATATGTTGGAGCGAATAGTTGAAATTAAAGATGCAGTGAAGACTTCACTTGTACTATTCACAGTTGATTTTGAACAACTTACCGACGAGGAATGGAACATCTGCTCAGAACTCTGCTCTGTGTTGAAGCCATTTGCACAGGTTTCAACACAGCTTAGTGCTGAGTCATATCCTACTGGCAGCCAAGTAAGTTAAGCAGCTTTTTTTCTTGCTAAAATGTTAGCTGTGGTATTATGGCATAATCATTTCTTTCTGAGATACTGTACTGTTTGTGTTACATTGAACTTATTCCAATTTTCAGGTTATTGTTCTGACAAGGGGATTATTATCAGTGTGTGCAGAACTTTTGAAACGGCCATTTAACAGTGTGACAAGGACTATCATTGAAGAATTAACAAAAGGCCTGAAGGACCGTTTCCACAATGTAGAGATGAGCAAATCTATAGGAGTAGCCACTCTACTAGATCCACGGTTTAAATCTCTTGTGTTTGAAAGCCGAGTTGCAGCAGATAACGCAAAGAAACAGCTTATTGAACTAGTAGCACAAAAGATGGGTGACAGAAGACTGACAAACACAGGCCAGAGCCATGAAACTGTGTCAACTTCAACCACCACTGATCCCTTGTCAGTATGGGGTGTCTATGATGCAATTGTAAAATCAACACAGCCCCAGGGCACTCCTCAGTCAGCTGCTATTGTGGAAGTACAAAGGTACATGGACAGCCCAGTTATTAGTAGAAGTGAGGATCCACTGGCATGGTGGCGTGAAAATCAATATATTTTCCCACATATTGCTAAAGTGGTGAGGGAAAAATTCAATATAGTGGCCACTTCTGTGCCGTGCGAAAGAATATTTTCTAAAACTGGTATCATTATAAATGAAAGGCGAACACGGCTGAAGGCGTCCAAAGTTGAAAAACTTATATTTCTAAATATGAACAGTACTAACTCCTGAATTTCCTGTTACAGGGTACGTGTTATTTATTGTATTTAATGAGAGATTACTGGTCCCAAAATATGGTTTTCTTATCTTAGATGTTTGTTTCAGTAGTGGATTCGAGAGGCACACCAACACCAGCAGATGAGTCTCAGTTTAATACTTGGGATATTATAACAGTAAGGTAATTCTAGTTTGGGTACATTTTTGGCATATTTAATCTCTCCCTTAAAATGGAGATATAACTGTACGGCATAGCATATATTTGTTATGCTACATTAAAAGAGTACTAGTGGTTTTGTGTTGAAGTGTAATGTATATTGTCAGTCAGTAAGTCAGAGCACTTTGTTCCAGTTATAGCTCCAGAAGTCAGTCACCAGCAGCAGATGTCACACAGTTATAAAATGGGAAACTTGAAGAATAAGGTACTAATGGTTTGGATACACATTTGGCAAATTTCACCTTTCACTTAAAATGAAGGTACAGTTACAGTCCTTAAGAGCAAACTGGCAAATGGTAACTCAAAGCTCTTTGTTCCAGTTATAGCTCCAGAAGTCAGTCACCAGCAGCAGATGTCACAGTTATAAAATGGGAAACTTGAAGAATAAGGTACTAATGGTTTGGATACACATTTGGCAAATTTCACCTTTCACGTAAAATGAAGGTACAGTTACACTCCTTAAGAGTAAACTGGCAAGTGGTAACTCAAAGCTCTTTGTTCCTGTTACAGCTCCAGAAGTCAGTCACCAGCAGCAAATGTCACACAGTTATAAAATGGGAAACTTGAAGAATAAGGTACTAATGGTTTGGATACACATTTGGCAAATTTCACCTTTCACTTAAAATGAAGGTACAGTTACAGTCCTTAAGAGCAAACTGGCAAATGGTAACTCAAAGCTCTTTGTTCCTGTTACAGCTCCAGAAGTCAGTCACCAGCAGCAGATGTCACACAGTTATAAAATGGGAAACTTGAAGAATAAGGTACTAGTGGTTTGGATACATGTGTGGGAAATTCAACTTCCACTTAAAATGCAGGTACATTTGAAGTGTGTAATGTAGTTTGGCAGTCAGTAACACATAGAACTTTGTTCCAGTTATAGCTCCAGAAAACCGCCACCAGCAGCAGATGTCACAGTTATAAAATGGGAAACTTGAAGAATAAGGTACTAGTGGTTTGGATACACATTTGGCAAATTTCACCTTTCACTTAAAATGATGGTACAGTTACAGTCCTTAAGAGCAAACTGGCAAATGGTAACTCAAAGCTCTTTGTTCCTGTTACAGCTCCAGAAGTCAGTCACCAGCAGCAGATGTCACACAGTTATAAAATGGGAAACTTGAAGAATAAGGTACTAGTGGTTTGGATACATGTGTGGGAAATTCAACTTCCACTTAAAATGCAGGTACATTTGAAGTGTGTAATGTAGTTTGGCAGTCAGTAACACATAGAACTTTGTTCCAGTTATAGCTCCAGAAAACCGCCACCAGCAGCAGATGTCACACAGTTATAAAATGGGAAACTTGAAGAATAAGGTACTAGTGGTTTGGATACATGTGTGGGAAATTCAACTTCCACTTAAAATGCAGGTACATTTGAAGTGTGTAATGTAGTTTGGCAGTCAGTAACACATAGAACTTTGTTCCAGTTATAGCTCCAGAAAACCGCCACCAGCAGCAGATGTCACAGTTATAAAATGGGAAACTTGAAGAATAAGGTACTAATGGTTTGGATACACATTTGGCAAATTTCACCTTTCACGTAAAATGAAGGTACAGTTACACTCCTTAAGAGTAAACTGGCAAGTGGTAACTCAAAGCTCTTTGTTCCTGTTACAGCTCCAGAAGTCAGTCACCAGCAGCAAATGTCACACAGTTATAAAATGGGAAACTTGAAGAATAAGGTACTAATGGTTTGGATACACATTTGGCAAATTCCACCTTTCACTTAAAATGAAGGTACAGTTACAGTCCTTAAGAGCAAACTGGCAAATGGTAACTCAAAGCTCTTTGTTCCTGTTACAGCTCCAGAAGTCAGTCACCAGCAGCAGATGTCACACAGTTATAAAATGGGAAACTTGAAGAATAAGGTACTAGTGGTTTGGATACATGTGTGGGAAATTCAACTTCCACTTAAAATGCAGGTACATTTGAAGTGTGTAATGTAGTTTGGCAGTCAGTAACACATAGAACTTTGTTCCAGTTATAGCTCCAGAAAACCGCCACCAGCAGCAGATGTCACAGTTATAAAATGGGAAACTTGAAGAATAAGGTACTAGTGGTTTGGATACACATTTGGCAAATTTCACCTTTCACTTAAAATGATGGTACAGTTACAGTCCTTAAGAGCAAACTGGCAAATGGTAACTCAAAGCTCTTTGTTCCTGTTACAGCTCCAGAAGTCAGTCACCAGCAGCAGATGTCACACAGTTATAAAATGGGAAACTTGAAGAATAAGGTACTAGTGGTTTGGATACATGTGTGGGAAATTCAACTTCCACTTAAAATGCAGGTACATTTGAAGTGTGTAATGTAGTTTGGCAGTCAGTAACACATAGAACTTTGTTCCAGTTATAGCTCCAGAAAACCGCCACCAGCAGCAGATGTCACACAGTTATAAAATGGGAAACTTGAAGAATAAGGTACTAGTGGTTTGGATACATGTGTGGGAAATTCAACTTCCACTTAAAATGCAGGTACATTTGAAGTGTGTAATGTAGTTTGGCAGTCAGTAACACATAGAACTTTGTTCCAGTTATAGCTCCAGAAAACCGCCACCAGCAGCAGATGTCACAGTTATAAAATGGGAAACTTGAAGAATAAGGTACTAATGGTTTGGATACACATTTGGCAAATTTCACCTTTCACGTAAAATGAAGGTACAGTTACACTCCTTAAGAGTAAACTGGCAAGTGGTAACTCAAAGCTCTTTGTTCCTGTTACAGCTCCAGAAGTCAGTCACCAGCAGCAAATGTCACACAGTTATAAAATGGGAAACTTGAAGAATAAGGTACTAATGGTTTGGATACACATTTGGCAAATTTCACCTTTCACTTAAAATGAAGGTACAGTTACAGTCCTTAAGAGCAAACTGGCAAATGGTAACTCAAAGCTCTTTGTTCCTGTTACAGCTCCAGAAGTCAGTCACCAGCAGCAGATGTCACACAGTTATAAAATGGGAAACTTGAAGAATAAGGTACTAGTGGTTTGGATACATGTGTGGGAAATTCAACTTCCACTTAAAATGCAGGTACATTTGAAGTGTGTAATGTAGTTTGGCAGTCAGTAACACATAGAACTTTGTTCCAGTTATAGCTCCAGAAAACCGCCACCAGCAGCAGATGTCACACAGTTATAAAATGGGAAACTTGAAGAATAAGGTACTAGTGGTTTGGATACATGTGTGGGAAATTCAACTTCCACTTAAAATGCAGGTACATTTGAAGTGTGTAATGTAGTTTGGCAGTCAGTAACACATAGAACTTTGTTCCAGTTATAGCTCCAGAAAACCGCCACCAGCAGCAGATGTCACACAGTTATAAAATGGGAAACTTGAAGAATAAGGTACTAGTGGTTTGGATACATGTGTGGGAAATTCAACTTCCACTTAAAATGCAGGTACATTTGAAGTGTGTAATGTAGTTTGGCAGTCAGTAACACATAGAACTTTGTTCCAGTTATAGCTCCAGAAAACCGCCACCAGCAGCAGATGTCACAGTTATAAAATGGGAAACTTGAAGAATAAGGTACTAATGGTTTGGATACACATTTGGCAAATTTCACCTTTCACGTAAAATGAAGGTACAGTTACACTCCTTAAGAGTAAACTGGCAAGTGGTAACTCAAAGCTCTTTGTTCCTGTTACAGCTCCAGAAGTCAGTCACCAGCAGCAAATGTCACACAGTTATAAAATGGGAAACTTGAAGAATAAGGTACTAATGGTTTGGATACACATTTGGCAAATTCCACCTTTCACTTAAAATGAAGGTACAGTTACAGTCCTTAAGAGCAAACTGGCAAATGGTAACTCAAAGCTCTTTGTTCCTGTTACAGCTCCAGAAGTCAGTCACCAGCAGCAGATGTCACACAGTTATAAAATGGGAAACTTGAAGAATAAGGTACTAGTGGTTTGGATACATGTGTGGGAAATTCAACTTCCACTTAAAATGCAGGTACATTTGAAGTGTGTAATGTAGTTTGGCAGTCAGTAACACATAGAACTTTGTTCCAGTTATAGCTCCAGAAAACCGCCACCAGCAGCAGATGTCACAGTTATAAAATGGGAAACTTGAAGAATAAGGTACTAGTGGTTTGGATACACATTTGGCAAATTTCACCTTTCACTTAAAATGAAGGTACAGTTACAGTCCTTAAGAGTAAACTGGCATATGGTAACTCAAAGCTCTTTGTTCCTGTTACAGCTCCAGAAGTCAGCAGCAGCAGACATCACACAGCCATAATGCGAGAAGCTTCAAGAATAATGTGGTAGTGGTTTGAATACATATGACATATTTCACCTTCAGTTTAAAATTGAAGTTTGTTTATATTGGCAGGTGGTAACTCGGAGCTCTTTGTTCCAGTTATGGCTCCGATAGTCTTCCAGCAGCAGCAAATGTTACACAGTCCTATAGAGGCAAACTTGAAGTATGAGGTAATAGTGTCTTGCATAGAATGGCAAACTTGACCTTTCACTTAAAATGGAGGTACATTTGCACTGAGTTTAATGTTATGACACGTGAATGGATTACCAGTGATGTATATGTAAATACTGGAATTTGTAACTTAGAACTTAATTTCAGTATCGGCTTTGAAATTTGGTCACTGGATACAACTATATTATCTTTCATGTTGATAGCAGCAATCATCAGATTGCAATCCAGTTTAGTACCTGTGAGGCATGAGATGTCAAAAATACTTGTGGGTTATTGGTAGCCTGTGTCGAGGCATGTGGCACCTCAAAGTTTGTAAGTACAGTAGCATTTTGTTTTCTGCTGTACTTAAAAATTGTTAGCTGTAGCACCCATTCTGACATTTAATTATTTTGAATTTCAAGTTTCTTAAAATAATACTGACATCAGTTTCATGTGTGTTAACACTAATCCATATATTATTGTTAATATGCTATTTTCCTCAGATATTAACTGAAATTGTTTTATTATAATGATAACAACACTTCAGCCTTTGTAGACTTGCAGTATAGGTTACCTGCTGAGAAATATTTACTGGAAGAAATGGTTTCTTTGAATAGGACCGAAAGGAATACCACTGAAAATGCCAAATGTGAATTGGTGAAACCTCTTGTGCTCAATACTAAATTTCATTTGCAAAACACAGAAGTTTTCCTATCTTTGTGGTGGAACACAACAAATTCTCATAATTTTGCTAGTTTGTATTCTAGAAAGGGTGCCAGAAATGGAAGAGTATAATTTTTATTAAATCGGGCATTAAATGTAAGTACGTTGGAGTACAGAAAGGGTGCAACTGGCCTTTCCCACTGTAGCCTGATGTGCTCCAACATGCATTTGTACTGATGTGCAGGTGGTTATAACACTAGTATCAAACTGCATGGTACCCACTTACTAATGTGACCTACCCTTGCATGATCTGCTGCAGACAGCAAGATATCCACTACTGCTCTTACTACCTGTCCAACAGTTGTGGAGGATTTTTTACCCTTGGTGCTTGCCATGACATGTTTTGCCCTCTGCCCTTAAAATCTCAATTCTTGTTACATTTTTCATCCATTTTCTATCTCCTGATGGACCTGTATTGATTAAAAAACTAATCAATGCAGAGGTGATTGTAGAACTTTTGTTAGTGGCAGTGTGGAGGGGCTCCACTCTTTAAAAAAATGAAATTACATTGTGGGACATGGAATTATTATTAGAGGCTTTCATGGACATTTTGTTTACTTAAAAAGTCAGTCATTATGCGAGGTATTTAAATGTTAACTTCAAATCTAAAACTGCATCAAAAGATAAATTTCAGTAAGTCTTTAGCAAGTTTCAGTATCTTACTTCACATGCTGGACCCTCCAACTATAAAAAAGTGTTTTGCAGAGAACAACTATTCAGATGTTAACATCCCAGAATTTGTGTAAAAGATATCCCTTACATTGTTAGTTTCATTGTGGTCACACTCTAGTGTAGTTTTATCAGCATACATTTAGAAGTTTGAAGAACATATTAAATTAATTGCTAGACATGCCTTAAGTGAATATGTTTACTACTAATGTGAGTCAGCTAAGTAGTTGATGCAAGTTTTTATGTTGTTTCTAAAGTGTCTTTAGACAAGGATATTTCTGCTGTTTGTTTCCTGCTCTTCTGTTTCAGATAACTTCTCATATATGCAGCAACTGCTGAAGCAGCCTCTGGCAGTTTATTGAAGTTCCGTGAACAAAGTGTTGTGTGGTCTGTTTGTGTAAAGTGATAAAGAAAAATGTTAAAGTGTAATTGCATATATATTTAATCATTATTTTTGCTAGTGGTAAGATCTATTTTCATGTAAATCAGAACATTGTACAATAGGTAACAACTGAATGAGGCAGTGTAGCTATTAACAGCACTGACCATCATATTCAGGAGGATGGGGTTCGCTCTGTCTGGCCATC
Organism: Schistocerca piceifrons; assembly: GCF_021461385.2. NCBI lineage: Eukaryota > Metazoa > Arthropoda > Insecta > Orthoptera > Acrididae > Schistocerca > Schistocerca piceifrons. Next base: position 120,717,729 of record NC_060138.1, read on the forward strand.
CTGATTCGGGTTTTCCATGGTTTTCCTGGATCGCTAAGGCAAATGCCGGGATGGTTCCTTCATCAAGGCCACGGCTGACCACCTGTCCCAACCTTAAAGAGATCCTTTAAACATTGTGTGTATACCCAAATTTTGAATTATTGATGTTTGTTGTATTATGTTGAGATATTCTTGGATGAAATAAAAAAGTTCATATATTTGTATTTGTGGTCACATGTTAAATTACTGAGAAAATTGTACTGTGGTTCTGGCACCGAATTTGCATTCAGGTGCATTGGGACCCTTCGCCTGTTTGAACATCCAGATTTACATTTTATGTGGGTACCCTAAATTCCTTTAGGCAAATTCTTTTGTTGGTTCCACTGAATAGGCCATTGCAGATTACCTGCCATTTCCAATCTGAGTTTCTGCTCAGTCTGACATGTTAAATATTTATTTATTCATTCTCTTTATAATGCTGCAATGTTTTAAGTGTTACATATCATTGTGGAAAAGTCAGAATAAAATTGATCTCACATGTACATACATTTGTGTTGGTTACCATTTTTTGTTTTAACTTATCTTCCTTCCTTTTGTTCCCTGTACTCTTTAAGTAATTTGTTGAAAACCCATGAGCTCAAAGACGAGCACTTACTACCATTTTAGGATATATTTTATATACAAATATGGTAATCTCTCATGTGGTGTGGTAATGTCTTTGTTGAGGTGATATTACTGTCTCATGAACATCGGTGTCTTACATAGAACATACAGAAATTAAACAGCTGTGCAGTAATCTTGTAAGAATATATTTTAATTTTGGAGCAGGATAGGAAACTTATCTCAAGTGATACATGTATCACATCTCCTACCTTCTCAAGAAATGTCAATTTGTGGCACTACTGTGAGCACAAACACTTGCTGTCTCATACATAGTATGGAAAGCTATGAAGTGAAGTGTAGTAGTGTGTGTGCAACATGTTAATACTTTCTAGGGATTTTAAACTTACTGAAATGCCTTGAGTATTGGCGGTGATCTAAAAATGGAACATAGTTGAGTATCTTCTCCAAGTATACCCCATCACTAATGCTTGGTAGCATCATGATGAAAAAGTGCCAGTGCTGTATCAGGTCAACTTGAATACAAAGAAACTTAAGTAATTTGGTGAGACTTAGCTTTGTGGCATTAGTGAGAGAAAAATGAGTTTCCTCAATTTGTACACATCCATTGCAAATAGGCTTTTTTTCATTTCATTAGTTTTTGGCCATTGACTTTGAAACATTTTATACATAGTTTGGAGCATATCACTTTTATGCAGGAACATTGTCCAGTGTACACTTCAAACATATGTATTGCAATTGAAGCATTTCACAGAGGTATATTTGGCATGAATACAATATGCTTACAATAATCACGTCAGATACTTTGTCAGTGTATTTAAATAAAAGTATAGATTTACTTACATTTGGGCCTATTAACACTTGTGCATACTACATGAACATTTTTGAATAAAATATGCTTTTTTGTTTTCAAAGAGCTCAAGTCAGTTTATTTTCTGTTATGTTAAGCAACACTGAAAAACTCTGTTAGGTGCACTCATTGCTATGTTGAGGTTGTTATATGCAAGACTTAGCCCTTCATTTTGAGTGCTAATCTTGTCTTGTTCATGAATTAGTCTTACCTATTCAGACAGTTAACTGTCATGATATTAAACTGCAAAAAGATCAAAGCAAGCAGCTGGCATTGACAGATGAAGTGTTTCGAAAGGATTCGTGTTATTGCCTCGTGTGAGACAGAAAAAAAAAGCAAAACGTGGAATCCACAGGTAAAGCATTCCCCAGGAAAGGAAATTTTGTATTTCCTGTAGATCAATATTTTAACAGGGTCTGGTAGAGTAACTTAAGTAAAAAGTATTATTTCAGTTTTGACAGCACTTTACTGCAACAGTCAAGATCAGATTTCTGAAAAATTACTGCAAATTTGTATTACCTACGCAATACCATTAATTCATACTCTCACAATCTGGATATCCAAAGAAGAATTGTATAAAAGAGTGAAAATGTATTGTAATGACATCTGATACATTAAGCCTTATGAGATGTTAATCATTCAGAACTGGAATTCTGTATACAATAATGCCAAACATGAGAGATACACAACAAACTGAAGGCTTGGGCATACGCATTAGTCATTCTCCCACCACAAAATCAAAACCCTCACTGTAGATTAGATTAACCTGTTTTTGTCCCAGGGACACAAAAATGAGATGATTCTCATGGATGTGCAACATGTCAAAGTATAACATAAAGCATTTGAGTATAATACTTACCACCATCATCATCTGTCAAAAGATTGTCAAAATATTGCAGTAAACTGGAGTTGCTAATATGTACAGTATTAATACACTGCCAGAACAAAACATAGTTATGCACATTTAATAAATTTATCACACACACACACACAATACCTGATCTTGACTGTTGTGACCAAGTGCTGTCAAAACTGAAATATGCTGGTAACAGAATTTTTACTTAAGCTGGTCTAACAGTCCCTGTTAAGATATTCATCTATAGAGTAGGAGTTGCCTATCAAAAAGTCTTTCAAACTCTCAGTAAACCGTGCTTTATCTGAAACCAAGTTTTTAATGGTTGCTGGCAGTTTATTGAAAATGTGTGTTCTTGAATATTGAACCCCTTTCTGGTCCAAGGTAAGTGATTTTAGATCTTTATGTAGATAGCTGTTCTTATTCCTAGTATTGATACTATGTATTGTGCTATTGGTTGGAAATACTTGCAACAAATTTTATTAAAGAATAAATATACTATAAAGCAGTGGTTAGAATATGAAGTTCCTTGAACAGAACATGGTGTTCTTTTATTTATACCACAAACGATTTTTATTAGGCCTACACGCTTTTACATGCTAAAAACTTTTGCTCCGTTGATGAGTTGCCCCAGAATATGATCCCTTATGACATAACAGAATAAAAGTATGTTAACTTTTTTACATTTGTGTCTCCTACATCTGACACCATTCTAACTGCAAATACAGATTTGTTTAGGAGCTTTAGCAATTCTGTGGTAAGCCCGTCCCAACTGAATTTATTATCGAGTTATAATCCCAGAAATTTAACACTGTAAATCTTTACGATCTGCATGTCTTTATATGTTATGGGATTACAGAACCTTACGTCACAGGTCAAAGCAGACGGGTGGAATCGGACGCTTCCATTCATCCTATGTTATACACATGCTGCAGCTGGAGAAATCGAGCAGTTTTCCAACTGGCGTACTCACACTTTCAACCATATGACTATCTTTTAGAGGAGTAAACGAATCTTTCACATTACGTATATTTTTGTGTTGTATTACAAGGCAGTACACTTTATTCTATTAAGTAAACAACACAAGAAATTAAGCTCCGAATTTAACCTAAAGTATTCAGTTTACATATTTCTTCAAACTTAAAAACGCACGTTGTTAACATTTTACTTAAACAGTGCTGTGGCGAAGTTCCGCGTACTTTCTGTTGCAGCTGCGAGGATAATATTTCTTATAGCGGCCGATAACCTACATACATTTAATATGAAACACTAATAATCGTTCTAACATCAACTAAAATGTACCCGGAGTTAATAAGCTGAGGTTATGACACGATTCATACGACATTCCTGCTATTTCACACTACTCGCAGTTACACTGATAACTAAACTGATGGATTCCAACTATGTCGTTACTCGTTATTTAACTGTCGGAGTTATCGGTATTCGCTAGCGAAAAATAACTTGGCAGTTATTAATAACCGTTAACGATAACGGTTATCAAAGAATAACTGGAACTGTGATAACGGTTACTCCAGAATAACCGTTTGGCCCACCTCTACTAGAGAGGGGGGAATGCGTATTGATGTCATGAAGAGTACTTTGAAGCAATTGAGTGCCTTTTTTCTAACATCTTTACAGATTGCTTTAAATTTTGTATAAAGTATTTCATGCAATTCTTAGTATAATATTTACGTTCATTGTTTTGTTCATATCTATTTATTTGCCGGGTAAAATTTATTTTTATCATTCTCCTCACACGTGCAGTAAATGTTGTGTTTGAGTAGTAGCTCCAGGCCTTGGCCGGTCATTTCTTGTAGACGAATGTTCGCTAGCTGTTGCAGAAAGCACTACGTTGCATTCCGCCATTGTTGTAGGGTATTTTTCGTCATTGTGAAATACATGTCTTCAGATTTTTCGTGAGAAATAAAGTGAGCTTTGGGTAAGCGAGCTACGTATATATCAGTGCGTTGTGCGAATGACATTTGTATCATGATGCTACCTAAATATGAATAAATTTTCTCCTGCCTCTCCCGATTTGCTTCCTAGTGTCGTAAGCCCTGCCTTTGTCACGTGGGTGTTGTGGATGACCAAGTAATTGCCGTTAATAGTTGCATGCAATTTTATGATTGTTGTTTTTCCATGAACTGTATTCGAAGTATTTCAGCGTATTCTGAAGTCGTTGTTTTCTGTTTTGCAGTACTTGGAATAACGAGCTGTACGATCAATGCTCTGAGATTAGAATCTTGGAGCCGACCCGGAATGGAATTCGCCGGTGGTAGAAGATTCTTTCACTTACATGTGTCCAGTGTAAAAAGTGATATTGGAATGAGCGCGTGTGTTAAATATGTAACGTGTGACATGTAACGCTACCACGAGATAATTTTCCCTAGGCCTTATGCACTTTTTTTCCAAGTTTGTGTTTGTTTTTGAAGTTTGCGAAATAACTTGGGAGTTTTGTTCATGTATAAATTACCTTTAAATTGTGATAAAAAGATAACGATACCGGCACACGTTTTAAGAACATTTTCGATGAATGTGACCCCATGGATGAATGGGTGTAAGATTCGCCTCCCTGAGGCATTCGGATGTTGTCATGGCACCAGCTCTGACAGAAGCTGGACAGTCACAGAACTTCAAATTGCCGTCAGCACACACTTCCCCTTCGTCTCCAATTGGAGTATCGTATAATGGACACAAACATGTTTCAGCATCTCCGTTCTTGTCAGATGACGATGTATACAAAATAGCTACTTCTAACAAAACGACTAAGAATAAGAAGTTTCCTAACTGCGCGAATGGATTCAGAAGCGGTTTTCTGAAATTCTCAGCAGATGCAGGTTCTCTAGCATATGATAATTTGAAAACTTTGGCAATTGCTTCTGAGTTGTTGAATAAACGTGCAGATTTATCAGAAGGCATTCTGAAAGTCTCAGAAGGAGAGAGTGGTGGGATAGAGCATCTTAGAATGAATTATAGCGACCCATCTATGGGGGACAACAAAAGTAAAATGGGTTTGCAGAAGAGCAGTACAGCAATACGGTCTTTGGAGAGTGGGAGATTAAATAGACTTGAAAGTGATGTAAATAAAGTAGATAATCAAATAAAAATCTTTAATCCAACAGTGACACGGAATTCAAAAAAGAATGAAACCGTCAACTGCACCTCCCTGACTAAAAGAAACAGTCTTCCCCCGACAACCAGTGTATCAAGAAGTTCAGGTGCGATGGTTAATTCTAGGCGTAAGACTAGTACGGAAGTGTTAGGGTCTAACAACGACAATGCAAAAGCTAGTTTCGAAACGCCGCGTGGCGCAGACGAAACTTTTGAACACGAATTCTTGAGTAACGTAATGGAGTTGTGTGTCGATGACACAAAGGGGTTCACTTCTGACGATAGAGCAGGTGTTACTAAGGAAACAATTGAAGCTTTACGTAAGAAGCAGCATGAAGTAGAACGAAGATGTGATTTCTTGGCTAGGCGAATAAGAATGTTTCAAGCAAAAATAATGGTCTCGTGTGCTGAACGTCAAGTGAACAACTTTATTGCGTATTCGTATGAAAATATGAAACAAAACTCCCATAAAGACTTAGGCAGTGGAGAATGTAGTTCAGCGGCTGTTACGCCAAGTGAATGTGATAGTGCGTGCGCGTCAGTTGCTTCAAACGACAGGCAGAGTGCTTCGCTAAAGGCAGCATCTACGTTTTACAAGAGCTATGATATCAATCAAGTTTCAACTTCCACCAGCCGGCAAGGAAGCCGAAAATACAGTGGTATCAGTGCGGAGTGTACTACTACTTCAGCTTCAGCTACCGCCGTTAGTGGTCCTCAACTTAGGTTGAGTCCGGATGTGGTAAAAGAACTGGATAGTGTGTCTGGTCAGTTACATACGCAGCTCAAGTTTGTGCAGAATGAATTAGATTCGGACGTCACTGCAAGCAGTTCTGGAGGAGAGAGTTGTGATGAATTCCTGACGAATGAAGACAGTAACCAGCACACGTTACCGATGTAAGTACAAATATTTATTTTCCTCCTAATACTTGGTCGTAAATTAGGGAGCCGTATTTGCAACAGCATAGGTACAAGTGACAAGATTTAAAAGCTAACACACGATGTTGTAACTGGTCTTAGTCTCCCCCCTCCATCCACCCCCTTGCGTTCATTGTTTACATATTCCCTCGGTTGATCGATTAATGTGACGCGTGAATTTTTGTTGTAAATTAGACAATATTTACTTTCCCACGTATAAATTTTACGAAGAGGACTAGGCTCTGTGGTTTGCTCAGAAGTATAGCTACATGTGCATAATTATTAGGCTATGGAACACACCAATGCACCGACATTCTATTAATTTGGTTAAATGCTATCGCCTGTTAAGTAAACTGTGAAGAAATCGTTATCAAAACAGTAGGTTCTCATTTTTCCCCACAAGTTAAAGATAATTGATGGGAAACCACTGTAATAGAGACTAATTTTCAAACCTGTAGCGTGGGCATCAGTGGCTTGCCGTCTACCATGTTGGTATTTTGGTTGAAATTAGTAAGTTTTAAAATGTAGTGTCCTGAATGGGGGTGGGGGAACGCTGGAGTCACGCAGAATGAATGGCAGAAAAGCTCGCTACAGTCATTTATTTGTATTCAGTTGGACCACAGTTTGAGTTGGTTTCTTAAACTGACATCTTAACCAGTCCAGTAAAATAGCGCAACTTAAGGAACAAGAAAAAGTCTTGAGCATTTTATATAGTGTCATATTGAGGTTGTTTCTTTTGTTATTATTATTTTTCATGTTAATGGTACGTCCGTAAGCGTGGAATGACCAATATGAAAGTTGCTATATATTCCTTGTATCCAAAGTCACGTACTGCTGTGTATGCCCATGTTGTTTAGGTCTCGCAGGTGTAGAGTAACTTTCGTTTCTATATGAAATGACATATGTAATTTACAAAGAACTTAGTGTAAGGTTGTGTCGTCAGGTTCCTGAAATTAGAATTTTTACCTTGTAGCTAAACCATTCGTTTCCTCTCTATTTTTATTTAGTTTTTAAATAAATCTTTTCGGCGCAATCACTTGAGCCTTTCAAATTGCCATTAGCGGTTTCGATCAGCCAGTATATAAAAAGATACAAAGGAACGTAGCATAATCTATAAAATCTGCCACTTAATTATCTGCATTGAATGGGGGAAATAGGTCAGATCTCTTCATTATTGTTGACTGACTACGAACGACATAATTTTACAAGTATTGTACTAAATAGATCTGTTAATGCATTGAATTTGTTTGCACAGTTTAACGAAAGCTGAAGTTAGAATTTGTATCTATTTACAAGCGTAAGAAACTTAACATTGCTGAGAATAATATGAAGGTTAAAACGATTTCCATATTTAACAGTGCCAAAATTATTTCTTTGCGAAGAGTAGCTAAGTAGTATATTAGTTAGCCGTTGTCAATTTTCCATGATTAGTTTTTCCTGTGATGGTAACGGAAATAAAAAGTAAAATCAATAGGGAGATATTATGACGTCGCGAAATCTGTGCTTTCCGCAAACGAATATTGGAAAAGCGTTGGAACTATGACCAGCGGTTTTTAATGCGGCAGCAAACACGTGCTCGTGATGACAGTACGGCAACGCTGGACGGGTGGGTCCGACAAGGCTCCTACGATAAACAGAGCTCGCGCGGCTGTCACCGCTTACTTCCTTTTCAGTTTCGCGGCAGAGAAGATATGGAGTGAGGCTGTATGCCTTAACGTCGACACCGCTTCCGCTTGAGTTGTGCGCGAGCTCCTTGTCTAAAGGATCGTTGCGTTGTGTTTAACCTGACTAGTACTTACCAAACTTTGAAGTAATACTCTTTGTTTTGAAGGTGGTGTAACAGTTTTCCATATTTAACACAGTTAAAATTTAATCAAAAACAGTTTCCACCTTGAGCCATTACCATAATTCATTGAGTAGAGTCTATACGGAAAGTAATGCGATTTGATCTCTGGTGCAGAATATAGCAGAAATATGAAGCTACTTTAACTGATAACATATGTTCAATAATACTTGCCTTTGCCGAAAAAATATTGGTGATTAATGATCCTCCTGGTATGACTGAAAACTGGTATACTACGGAAGATTGAGTTTCGTGTAGCGAAAATTTGTCATAGGACGAGACCATGATTCACTCCCATGTATATGGATGGGCGAGTTGATGATGTATCCAAAACTTTTGTATATTGCTGAGTGCCGTAATATATTCCCCGAAGACAATCCCCTTGGTTTAAATTAGCAGTTTGTTGTTCTTTCATTTCCAGGTACCTATTGTCACTGGTGTAAATGCTCAGTTAAGTTTTTCACACTGGCTAATTTACGGTATTGCTGCTCAGTAGTGTTGCATTTGAACTTTGCATTCACTAATCATTCAATATCTTACGTCATACAGATTGCATAAGCGTAAGTTCGGATTTGTCTGCTGTATATAAATGAATAACTGTTCATCGGCACTGATTATCGTTGTGAAGCGTAAAAGGAAAAACCTAGCCATTAAGTTGCTGACGACACTTTCCCTAAGAGACAACGCTGCAATAATTATTTCTACTGTACAGCTATCGCCAACAATACAAACGCCCGAAGGCAAAAGGTGTTATGTGATAGGCTATGGCAATATATCGGCTCAGATACTTTCCAATGGAATTATGAAATAAGCCGAAACATTTTTATTATAACAACACTTTGTTTGTATATCCCCCACCCCTTCCGTAATAAAACATCAGATATGTGTAATGCAGTGAATAATGTTTCTAATACTTTTTTAATTCATCGGGAGCGGACAAGCGGAATGTCTTCGAAGTTTCCTGAAAGGCAATGTAGTATTTTTCTAAGCATGTGATTGTCACATTTCGAGTGTAACTCATTGCATAGTCGTACTTGTTCACATCATAATCAAGCTCCCCGAAATGGCGTGGCAAACTCGTTGCACTTTCAGATTTATTGAGAATTAACGTTACTGGCTAGCAGTAAGCGAGCCGGGGACTTTGTAATAAATTACAACTTGCGTTTAATTTGAATAAATGTAAGTGTATCTTTAAGCAGAGTCGCACTGCACAATTAGCAATAAAGTTCCATGAACAGTCGCCTGTGGAGATCGGATAAGAGTCACCAGAGCTGCCAGTCCACTATTACTGCAGTGTGAGAGATTGACCCCAGATCGGACTAAGAGAGTACTGGAGATAAATGGGCAACAGTATGGGTCTCAGGCACATTTGATGACTAACTTGACAGGCGCAAAGAGAGAGACCAACCATTCTGCGGACGTTTAAGAAAAAGTGCCCGTACAGCCTAATACGAATAATCTGGGACTATACTGCGCCTCGTACATATCGCTCCCGTAGTGACCGCAAATGACAGATGAATAATTCTTTGTTCCCCCCGTACACGAATGGAATGGGAAGAAACCCTACTATCCGCACGTTACAGTTCGAAGTAGTTTCCGCCACGGACTTCGCAGTCGTTTGCGGATTATGGTTGTAAATCAAGAAAGGGGTGACGCCAGCAGATGGTGTTGCAATAGAAGCCAAGTGTGGTGTTGTACAAATAGAAATGACTAAACTTTTTACAGAATGTTCATGAACAAATGAAATTCCTCACACTGCTGCAATTACCTTCACTAGAAATGAGACAGACAAGAGTTTTAAATAAACTTATTTACCATCGACATCTCTCTGTAATGTAGAATGTATCAACTACAATTTTCACTCAGTGCAGACGTAAACCGTTATCAGCAATTTATTTGTCCAAGGATCATTTTAAAATGACACAGGACCTACTGGCTTGATACAAGCTAAACATGAGGAGAAACAGGACTGGTGACATGACGATGACCTTCTTGAAGGAAATTGGTTAAGAAAACTAAAATCAGGATTGCCAGACATATCATGAGCCTCTGTGAAATGCTAGTCAGGTAAAGGAGCCACATGACATTTCAGAAAGCTTCAGTTCATTTCAACGAAATGTGTACCTACAGACCATGGGAAACAATTGGTTAGTGTGTGATAGTATGCTGAAGAATATTTACGTGCTATTACTTCCAGTAGACTTCATGGTGGGTTAGGAATTAAAATAGAGTCAAGAAAAAGAGATCTGGTATCTCCATCTCTTTGTTCCTGAGCCCTCTTTCAGTTTAACTTTATCACAATCTCAGTCTGGCTAAAGCTGTTGCATACTCCAGTACCATTAAAACTAGTCTCGTGGAATACCTGTTAATGGAACACCCAGTAGTATTGCTGCTGCCATTACTGTCTAGTGTCGATGAAGTTCAGTGTTGATCTCTACTAAAACAGACAGGTAAACGAACAAATGGATCGTGAAGAGACTGATGTGGAGATATAATTACGAACATGACGAAAATGCAATAGACTCGCACTGGACATGTAGAGAGGTGAATGGACGGATCAAATGTCTCACAATCGATGTAGCCGAACTAAAGCTATTGCATACTTAATCACCATAACTAGACGCAACCGTGTTACACTGAAGAAAGGTCTCTACTAGATTCAGAGATGTGAAAAAGACAGATACAGCGATCTAATGAATGGTGGACAGACAGGAAACATTCAGGAGCTTCATAAAAGTGTACCGGTGTCAAAATTGGAATAAATAAACATGACGTTCACTTGATTTATAAACAAACGGAGAATGAAAATTTCCATAATCTAAACATTAGTGTTGTCGGGCTGAAATTACCTTGTGTATAGAGTAGAAATATTTTTTTTTCCTAATTTTTGGTCAATTGTCAATTTTCACAAGCAGGTCCTTGTAAACCAGGCTTAGAAAAGTACTTATGGCTCTTTTTAGTTTGATTTTGCATTGCGAATCATTAGCAACATTCTGTAATATAAATCGTACTGTGCTGCCTGTATATAGGCTCCTCTTCTAGGTGGTTGTTTTGTGCACTATTATTAATATCTGGTAAATATTAATGTTGTTATGCTATTGAGAACATGCGGAGCATTACCAGTTAAGTAGAATCATATTAGGATGAGGACGTCAGAAACACCTTAGCGGGTTATGCAACCGGGTTTTATATAGTTCATGACGTACTCAACTTGTCCATAATTTTCAAAAAAGAAAATGCGTCCAGTCAATTTCATTATACCCATGTAGCCCTTGGCATCGGAAACTGTGAAGCCAAGCTGTTAGCGTAATACTACTCACATTTTTCTCTCCATAACTACACCTTTGTTCATTATTCCAAGGGCTGTACAGATTGCGAACTTTGGTCCTCAAAATCTCTTTCCCCCTCCCCCCCTTATCTCCCTCTTGGCGGAACATGAGATGAGGCTGACGATTGCACTGAAACACGGGATCATATAAGGTCGTCCTGGAAAACCTCTGTTGACATTTTATGTAAGCAGCTGACTAACGGAGTTTTTAAGAAAGCCGTGGTCTTCGCGATTTCCTTGCCATCATGTAGTCCTAAGATAACGTTTTTCTACATATTTGACTTTGGCAGTTGAAAGCTCCCTGATGTGGTAGAATAATCTTTGCGGGGATGTTATTAAATTAGTTATTTATCTAAGGCCGTATGTCGAGGCCTCTTATCTTCCAATGCGCCAAACCTCATGTGCAGGTAGATCGTGGGTGGCCCGGAATTACCATGGACAGCTTCTGACCGCTACGTTTTTTTGTTTCGTGATATTTTATTCAGCCCCGAAAAGCGAAATGAACTCCACTGTGTACCTTCCTATGGGATGGAAAGCTACACGAGCCAGAACTCTTGCATTGTTGCTGTGCTTTGTTTCTTATTTGTGGGTCTTAAGTGGTCTCTCAGACGTTTGCGTGTCGTGTTTTTGTTGAATGTCACCTTTTGTGTGTGGCGTAAAAGCTGAATTATTTGTGAAACATGTTTATGGATTAGGGTCTCGTAATAGATGACAATTTTCTATTCCATTCATTTAAAATTAAAATGCAATAAAGTTTCTCCCTACATAGAATTATTGAGTGCAATAGTCGTTCTACTTTGTAACGACGAGTAGGAAATTCAAAGTTTATTTCACGTCCAATATTCCGTAGCTGAAACGTATTTTTCCGTAAAGTAAAATTGCGAATCTATACCATCGCCGGGAAGATAATCTGTGCTCGAAGAGAAAAGTATGTTATTTTAGTAGTACTTAAAATACAGTATATAGCAATTGTTTTTTATTTTTAGTTGTCCAGTTGTTAAAATCCTACGAAGTATTTTTAAAAAACCTAAAATTTCCTTGGCCTGCTTCCAAGAAATGTAATGAACAACAGAGTCATGAAAATATATTTTCACCAAAATTATAGTTAAAAATGAAAAGCTCGTCTGAAAGACCCCTCCATAGTAATTGTGATCGTATCATCCATAGCAGATATCGAAAAGAAAAGTAGAAGTATCGAAATAGACATAGGTGTAAGACATTGGCCACCAAAAGTATGTGGAATTAGAGGACCCTACAGCAGTGAAAGGAGTCGTAACGTTTCGACTTTCTAGTGGAGGAACTCTGAGTGTACGTAAAATAGGCCACCTTATACCATTTACTTTCTTTGCTGGAATAGCTCGTGTCTGCATTTCATAATTAGTGTCCAAAGTGTTTGATCATTTGGATTAGACACAATGCTTGTTAGACAGGAAGGCTGTATGTCCGTCTTAGACTTACTAGGTCCGTCTTAGACTTGCTAGTAAGAGTTGGTATCAGTCTTCGAAATGACGGTGACATAATTCTATTCTGAAGCTACTCGCGAGAGCGCTGCGGTATTTGGGAAGCAGCGCGCTGAGCCGGCTGGAGAGACCAAGGTCACTTTCGAGGTCATCGAGACACGTGATCAAGACAGCACGCTTTGTTCACCAAGTGACGCGGCCGAACTGAGCCGCTACACACTGCAGATTCAGTAGTGGCTGGTTATGAGCACACTGAGCGTTTTGACTAGATAAGGTCAAAACACCACTGTTGGTCGGACAACGTGTGGCTATTTTTCCCATTAACGTTAAACTGGTGCAGACTTCTTTCCATCTTACAGATACGGCCAGCATTAACAACTAAACTAAAGAAACTCTTTCCGTAAAAACTGAATCTTGTGTAAGTTGTAAAATATGTTCCTTTAATTAATGTAAAAAAATTGTGTATAGGTTTCACGTAAATTCAGTTACACGCACTTATTTTGCCTTGTCTTATGTTCCACAGCTTCTGTTTCTTTCTTGGATGCATGGAAGCAATTAAGAACGACTGTGCCCAAAGGATAATTTTTTTCAATTTGAACTCCTATGGAAATACTTTCTCTCCATGGAATCCCGATATTGGTTTTGGGTGTCTGGTATTTTGCCGTGTGAACTTTTACTTTCGCCCAGTGACAAAGCTTTTTGTCTGTGAAAATACCTCGTGTAGCTGTGGGTCAGTCAGTAACGGACTTCACTGCGTGATTTTTGATAGGACAACAATACGTTCAGCAGCCAGCCAGAAAATGTTCAATGAAGTGCAATCATCAAGGCCGTATTCTGATTGCTATCTACTTTACGCATAAATTTTAATCCTGGTACTGGTCATGCACCATACGGGTTTTACATGTTACATCAGTTTTATGAATATGGTTATTGCTATTGATTATGAATTCGGGGAGACCATGCATTGAAACAGTATTTGTACATTAGGGAAAGGTTAACGTTCTCTCCTTAGTGCACAAATCCAATTTACAAAGTAAAGAGTGACAAGAATGAAGTCCAATCAGCTATTTACCACAGTCAGAAAAAGCAAGAGCTATATTTCTTTCTTCACTACCTCATGTTGCTGATCCTCCAGCCATCCATCCCACATGAAGAACCGAGATTAAATTCTTTAATTACGACGACAATCCAGGACTTTGATTAAAAAGTTGTGCTAACTGTTTAGCCTCAAATCCGCGCCCGGTCACTAGCTTCAGGTTTTCCATGATTTTCCCAAATCACTCTACCAGGCAGATGCTTTGATTTTGCCTCTGAAACTGCATTGTCGACTTCTTTCCCCATCCCCGACACATCTCGAGTTTGTGCTCATCTCTAATAAGCTCGACGTCGCTGCGAAATTAACGGAAATTATTTTCAGAAATAGAAGTAGAACTATTCAGAGAAGCAAAAATTCTGTGGTACTCTTAAGAGCAGCTTGAGAAGCGGTTTATTACGTGTGTGTTGTTCCCATCACAGATTACGTCAATATAAAGGCACTGATACTTACACATGTCTTTTCATGTTTGAATATGAAAGTATTCTACCAGTAGTGGAATAAAGAAACCAATTACACTTCTATTTTTTTCATATATATATATATATATATATATATATATATATAATATAAAGGTAATTCCATGCCAATTGGTCTAAGGGTGCTCACCCTACCCCCTCAAATTTTGATAAAATTTCTACAGATGGACATACATATATGTCTTACATGAAGCTACATCAGATTCCACCCTGGTTAGTATTATGGTGGACCACTAGCTATTCTTCTGTAAATTCCAGTTTTTTCATGTTGTGGCAGTTATGAATAAATAAAGACGTTGTTCATGCTCTAAGACGACTTGTGTGGTGAAGCTTGATTGCGCTCAACTTAGTAGGTACAACTGCCTAGTTTTAACATGTGCTCATTGTACAGCAGATTTATCGAAGTTTGTTGTCAAAGCCGCTCATACATCTTGTCTCAGATTTGGATGATGATTTGGTAGCTTGTGGCTATGACAGTGACAGTCCGATGCTGATTTTTTTCCTCAGTTGCATCTAGCCAGCATATCGTGGGGCTGTGCAAGAGGGGTCCTGACTACTCACATTATTCAGAATTATCCAACATTAAAGTTCATTCAAGAACTTCATGAGTTTTGTCTGATTTTCAAAAGCCCGATCTCAAAAAGTGTCCCCTCGGATTTGATTTGCCTTCTCACCATTGAGAAGACCTCATTTTGTTTGATCAAAAAGAGTTTTTCGTTTTTGAGACAAAACAGTTCAGAAGCATGTTTTGACTCCTACACTGTTCAAATGAATTAAGCGGAACACTAGCATCACCCTCTGATATGTTAAAATCTATTTTGATATAGGCAGTACCTGTGGTCTTAGTACGCGGCTTGAGATCTTTGGTTTCAATGTAGGGAACAATTTAAATCATTCACCATTGCGCACTACAGTTTCAGGTGAACGCTCAGAAGGGAATGAGTACTGGTATTCCGGTGTTGTCCAGTGAGGTACAGAGATGGCAGTTATCACTTATGGACGTTGTATTCGACCAAGTACGTGCAGTCCGACATGGTAATGGAGTGGATGTTGCAAGTGTGGCATGTTTGACCCAAAAAGGATGGACTTTGTCGTGCTGCTGTTGATGCCAGTGTCTCTCCAGGACGTCATCCATAGGTTATGGACACGCTACGGGGAGACAGGTCAGTAAACAAGGCGTATTGGATAAGATCGCCGACGCATTACAGCCTCACGTGAGGACCGGGTTACGAGAAAGGACCTTACGACCCAGATGTCCTGTTAGAGTACGCTGCTTGACACAATATCTTGTAGCTCGCATTCAGTTTCTACCGTTCCCCGGTCAACACGCAACTTCATGACTGAAACATGTTATTCACAGATGAGTTCAGATATCCTCTGACGCAAGATGGTGGCAGTGTTCATGAGCGATGACCCGTAATGAGCGGTACGAGAAATTTTGACCGGGAAATGGACAGATTTCCAAGATTCTGTGATGTCATAGAGAGACTTCATTGTTATCCACAGTCGCCGTACCGCAAGGCAGTACATCGATAAGAGCCTGTTGGACCATGTGATGGCTGCTGCACACGGTGTTGCCCCAGAATAGCTTCTAATGCCGGAGCCCATATGGCAGGCGCCAGCAGGGATATCTTGCGAAGCCTGGACATGCAGTAATGGAATGGCTGGTGTTGAGTCCCAACCTAAACCCCATCGTGCATATGTGAGACATGCTTGACCGTCGTGTTCATGGTAGGACTGCTGAAAATATCAGGAAACCTATATTAAAAATCTTTACCTACCCTCGATATAACTGGAAAAAAGTTCGATATTTCGACGGGAAAGAAAATATCGGCTATACATTGTAAGTATACTGCCGGTTTTAGAGCTGTATATTTAACTATAGATTTATTCTTAAGGCGGGTCCACACTGAGCGCTCCACGCTGCTGCACCCCACGCACAGCTGTAACAGAGAGGAGTGCGCCGTC
The DNA here is from genome assembly GCF_021461385.2 of Schistocerca piceifrons. Classification (NCBI taxonomy): domain Eukaryota; kingdom Metazoa; phylum Arthropoda; class Insecta; order Orthoptera; family Acrididae; genus Schistocerca; species Schistocerca piceifrons. The sequence continues at coordinate 120,734,229 of NC_060138.1, forward strand.
CGCGCCCCGCCGCGCCGCTCCGAGGCACGCACTGTGTTCCAGTTGGAGCGCGCGCGTGGTCTGAAGATGGAGCGAGCCGAAACCTCGTCTAAACCAGCGCGTGCAAACGCGCCGCTTCCTTTTGATGTACCGACAAAAGCCGGAAAACTGCGCGGCACGACGCGGCGCAGCGCGGTTCGCCGTCCACACTGAGCGCGCAGAGCCGTTTCGCGCGGCGCGCTCAGTGTGGACCCGCCTTTAAATATTCTGTACAACAATAGGTTATCAGCCTACTTATCCACGCTTGGTGTTAACCACTTTGCTAACAATGGTTACTGCATGTAAGTAGCACAATAAAAACAGTCAGCATCAAATATTCGGTGATGAGGACGAAGCTATGGAGAGCAAAGGAAAAAATTCGGACATCGTGCAATATGCCCAAGACGAGTATGTTCCGAGTGAGGTCTGAAGGGATGGCAAGAGACTCACCATAGTTTAATAGCCGTGTTAGGGAACTTAAAACGAAGAGAACCTCATCTCAGATTCAAAAGAAGTAGAAACCTAGCCGACAGACAAAAGCTGAACGAAGCGAGAATCAGCGTAGGGAGAGCAATAAGACAAGCGTTCAATGATTTTCAAAGTAAAACTTTGTCAACCGATCTGATTAAAACACTACGAGGTTTCTGGTCGTATGTAAAATCAGTAGTGGGTCAAAATCATCTGTTCATTCACTCAGTGACCATATTTGCACCGAAACGGAAGATAACAGAGAGAAGGCCGAAATACTGAATTCGGTCTTCCGAAATTATTTTGCCACGAAAGATCGTAAGGCGGTCCCGCCTTTCGGTTGTCGAACGATGTTGAAACAAGAACAATGGCTTGTAGGAACATTTTTTATGCTCAATAATCGTGACTTTTTGGAGAATGAAAATCTTCTGTAAAAATCAAGGATTTCGAAAACAGAGATCCTGTGAAACTCAGTAGGACGACTCAGTGGTACAAAAGTACCCTCTGCCTCACACCATTGGGTGGCTTGCGGATTGTGATGTGTATATGTAGATGAAAAGGTGTCAGATGGATACGACATTCGGTTTCGTCACATATTGGATTTACGCGGAACACTTCATGTCAAGTGCCAGCGACCTTAGAAGTTTCATTGCGTAGTGAAGTTAAACCACACACACACACACACACACACACACACACACACACACTACAGTGCAATTGGACTGTTACTTTGTGCCACCCCTGATTGCTTCATACAGTCAAATAAAGAGGCTGGACATGATGAAACCTCAAAAAGTGGTAATACTCATTAACACAGTGAAAGTAAAGTTATGTTGTATTAAAAATATTTACCGAAAGTTGCAAAAATATATAGCCTAATTTAAAATGAAAATATCGATATTTTATCAACAGCCCAAGTTATTGTGTCGTCGTCGTCGTCCTCCCATGCGGACCCAGGGGTTAGAATAGGCCCGAGGCCTGTCGTAAGAGGCGACTAAAAGGAGTCTATCACCTTTCGGCCTTTGTGTGTTGGTCCCCTGTAGGGTTTGACCTCCATTTTTTCAAAATTTTCCCGAAGAGCGAGCCAATTTGGGAAGGGCATCATGCCCATCATGCATTGAGATCTTTAGGCCACTAGCTTGTCATGGCATTGCAGTCCCCCTCATCCTCCATCTCTTGAGCGAGTACACCTTCGTGGGTGCGTTTTCCTCACACACTATGCAGCGTCGTTTTCTGGGCCGACGAAGGCCATGGAATTCTGTGCACCTCGTATCCAGCACGGTAGCCAGTCCGTTGTGGTGGGGCCGCCATGTACCCTGTTGGCTGTAGCCCCCTGACCACACAGGGATCGCTCTACTGATATCTGCGCCGTATACTCCCCACGTATGCCACAGATAGAGGCCCATCACCCTTCGGCGTCGGGACTCCTAGCAATGGCCATCCTGCCAGGTGGCCTTTGCTGTGGTGGGGTGGCGCCTGTGGGGAGGACCCCTGGTCGGACTGGGTGGCATCAGGGCGGATGACGCGCGATGAAGCTGGTGATAAAACGCCAGCAGTCTCTAAGCGTTCTAAATCTCAGTGCAATGCAAGGAAGTATGATCCTAAATTGCTCCCCTCCCTGGCCACACCATGGGAGGAACACCAGGCTAAGGATGGCAGCGAACCTTATTCACCCTGGTACCTCTTACGTACGAGAGCTAATGGGGTTTCCTTTGCCTCAATGAAGCCTCAGTTTTTTTGTAAAGCATTTAGATGACAAGTTTGGGGAGGTGGAGGGCTTGTCCAAAATGCGGGCAGGGTCAGTATTGATAAAAATGGCATCCTCTGCCCAGTCACTGACATTACTTGCTTGTGACAAGCTTGGGGGATGTTTCCGTTACCATCATGCCTCATAAAGCTTAAGTATGCTCCAGGGTATTATATTCCACAAGGGCCTTCTCTTTGGAGCCTGACGATGAGCTGCGTGCCAACTTAGAGCGACGAGGAGTTCATTTCTTCCAGCGTGTCCATCGGGGTCCGAGGGATAATCAGGTTGCCACCGGTGCCTTCATTTTGGCCTTAAAGGGTGACATATTTCCCGAGGAGGTCAAGGTGATGATGTACCACTATGATGTCAAGCCATATATATCTCCCTCGATGCGGTGCCTTAAGTGCTGGAAGTTCGCCCCGCTGTACTTCCAGCATCACATGTTGAGATTGTGGACGTCCACCCCATCCCAGTACTCCATGTGCCCCGTCTTCCATCTGTGTCAACTGCGCAAACATTATTCCCCTTGCTCACCCGACTGCAGGATTTTACAGCGAGAAAGGAAAATCATGGAATACAAGACCCTGGACCGACTATCCTACACTGAGGCCAAGAGGAAATTTGTGCACCTACATCCTATGGCTATGACCTCCTCTTACGCTGCCACTACAAGAACAGTTGTAACCCCATCAGTTCCGTGAGTTCCAGTTGGCTAGAAGCAGCTGGTCACAGGGCTTCACGATCATCTTCAGTCTCGTAGACTGAATCAGTGAAGCCCTCCCAGCCAGAGAAACGCAAGGATCAGCAAGACAAATCCAGAAAGAAGACCCTCAAGACCAAATGCACCCACACCACTGCACCTAAAACCTCTGTGTCTGAGGATGAGGTGAAGATTCTGGTGAGGACCTAGATCTCACCAAACCCTCAGATACAATGGATATAGCCTGTTCAGGAAATAAGTTGGTGGCAGCAGGTGACCCTGAGGCGTAGATTGCCTCTTGAGTGTTTCATGCCTTCCCAGTCTCACGATCACGTCATTCTCCAGTGGAATTTCAGCGGTTTTTTCCACCACCTGGCTGAGCTACGGCAACTGTTAAGCATTACACCTGGCTTCTGCATTCCCCTCCAGGAGACTTGGTTCCCGGCAATGCGGACCCTTGCCCTTTGCAGCTACAGGGGATGTTACAAGAACCGTAGCGAATGTAATAGTGTCAGTTGGAGTTTGCGTTTATGTCCTGAACTCAGTCGGTAGTGAACCTGTGCCCATTCAAACTCCTCTTGAAGCTGTGGCTGTCAGGGTACTGACGACGCAGGAAATAACTGTCTGCAACGTATATCCCCCTCCAGATGGTTCGGTACCCCTGAACGTATTGGCTGTACTGATTGATCAACTCCCTAAACCTTTCCTACTTTTGGCAGATTTTAACGCCCGTAACCCCCTTGTTGGGTAGCACCATGCTTACTGGCCGTGGCAGAGTTGTCGAAAATTTACAGTCACAAGTTGACCTCTGCCTCTTAAATACTGGGGCCGCCACACATTTCAGTGTGGCTCATGGTAGTTACTCAGCCATTGATTTATCAATTTGCAGCCCAGGACTCCTCCTATCTATCCACTGGAGAGCACATGACGACCTGTGTGGTAGTAACCACTTCCCCATCTTCCTGTCCTTCCCCCGGCGTCATGCCCACAGATGCCTACCCAAGTGGGCTTTAAAAAGGCAGACTGGGTAACCTTCACCTCTGCTGTCACCGTTGAATCTCCCCCAAGTGGTGACATCGATGTTGTGATTGAGCAGGTCACTACAACGATAATTTCTTCGGCGAAAAACGCGATCCCTCGTTCTCTAGGGTGCCCCCGGCGAAATAGTCCCTTGGTGGTCGCCGGAAGTCGCGTCGGCGAGCTCTACAGCGACGTAAGCAGCACCCTTCCCTAGAGCACCTAGTAGACTTTAAGCGGCTCCTTGCGGGAGTGTCGGGAGAGGTACATGTCGACCGTTGGGTACCATCGTCACCTTCCCAAGTTTGGACAAAGATCAGACGCCTTTTTGGGTACCAGACCCGAACAGTTGTCCCTGGCGTTAACCTAGATTGTGTGCTCTCTACAGGCGCAAACGCGATTGCCGAGCACTTTGCTGAGCACTATGATCGAGCCTCAGCGTCGGAGAACTACCCCGTAGCCTTTCACACCCTCTTGTTCACTACATGGCACAGTGAACCCTATAACGCCCCATTTACAGAGTGGGAGTTCCTCAGCACCCTTACACATTGCCTTTACAAAGCTCCTGGGCCGAATCGGATCCACAGTCAGATGAAGTGATATCTCCTTGTCATCTTCAACAAAATCTGGTGCGATGGTGTCTTTCCATCGCAAAGACGGTAGAGCACGATCATTTCAGTTCTAAAACCCGGTAGAAATCCACTTGATTTGGATAGGTGTCAGCCTCTGCAACGTTCTCTGTAAGCTGCTGGAATTTATGGTGTGTCTGCGGTAGGGTTCGGTCGGCTCCTGGAGTCTCATGGCCTACTGGCTCCACGTTAGGGCAGCTTCCGCCAGGGTCGCTCTACCACTGATAATCTTGTGTTTCTCGAGTCTGCCATCCGAACAGCTTTTTCCAGACGCCAACACCTAGTTGCCGTCTTTTTTGTCTTACGTAAAGCGTACGACACGATTTGGCGACATCATATCAGTGCCACATTGTATGAGTGTGGTCTCCTGGGCCCACTTGTGATTTTTAACCAAAATTTCCTGCCGCTTCGTACTTTCCGTGTCCAAGTTGGTGCCTCCCATAGTTCCCCACATATCCAGGAGAATGGAGCCCTGCACGGCTCTGTATTGAGGGTCTCTCTATTTTTAGGGGCCAATAATGGTCTAGCAGTAGCTGTAGGGCCATCCGTCTCACCTTCTTTGTATACAGGTGACTTCTGCATTTCGTATTGCTCCTCCAGTACAGGTGTTGCAGAGTGTCGCCTACAGGGTGCCATTCACAAGGTGCAATCATGGGCTCTAGCTCACGACTACCAGTTTTCAGCCACGAAGTCGTGTATGACGCACTTTATCTTAAGGACGGTCCACCCATTCTTAGGACTGGTTTTCGACGCCCGATTCACTTGGCTACCTCACCTCCGTCAGCTTCAGCGGGAGTGCTGGCAGCACCTCAATGCTCTCCTCTGCCTGATCAACACCAACTGGGGTGCAGATCGCTCTATGCTGCTGCAGCTCTACAGAGACCTTATTTAATCCCGCCTTGAGTATGGGAGTCTGGTTTAGGGTTTGGCGGCGCCTTCAGCATTGCATTTCCTCTACCCAGTGCGCCACTGTGGCGTTCGCCTAGCGACGGGAGCTTTTAGAACGAATCCGGTGACCAGTGTCCTGGTAGAGGCCAGAGTTCCTCCAATGCGGGTCCAACGTGCACAACTGCTCGCCAGTTATGTTGCCCACATTCGTAGTTCTCCGGAACATTTGAATTACCATCTCCTTTGCCCACCCGTGGCAGTTCATCTCCCGCATTGCTGTTCGCGTGTGATCCCTTCACTCCGAACTGGAGTAATTCCCTTTACCACCTGTACTTGTTGTCCTTTCACACCTCCGTGGTGTACACCTCGGCTGAAGCTTCGTCCAGGCCTTTTGCATACCCTAAGGACTTCATTAACTCCGCCGCTCTCCACTGTCGCTTCCTCTATATTCTTGACATGGCCCGGGGCTCTGAAGTTGTTGACACCGATGGCTTGATGTCTGATGGTAATGCTGGCTTCGCCTATGCCCACAGAGACCATATTGAACAGCATTCTTCGCCTGTTGTTTGCAGTGTGTTCACTGCAGAGCTCGTGGCCATATCTCATCCACTTCAGTACATCCGTTCCTGTTCTGGTGAGTCGATTCTTCTCTGTTCTGACTCCCTGAGCAGCTTAAAAGTTATTGACCAGTGCTACCCTCGCCGTAGTTTGGTAGCAAACATCCAGGAGTCCATCTCTGCCCTGGAACGGTCCAGTCGTTCAGTGGTGTTTGTGTGGACTCCGCGACATGTCAGAATCCCAAGCAACGAACTTGATGACAAGCTGGCCAAACAGACTATGCGGAAACTTCTCCAGGAGATGGGCATCTCTGAAACTGACCTGCGTTCTGTCTTACGCCGTAAGGTTTTATTCGGCTTTGGGAGACGGAGTGGCATAACAGTATGCACAACAAACTGCGTGTCATTAAGGAGACATGCGAATGTGTGGAAGTATTCCCTGCGGGCTTCTCACAGGGAATCAGTTGTCCTTTGTCGACTCCCCATTGGCCATACGTAGCTCACACATGGTTACCTCCTCCGTCGCGAGAACCCACCTCAGTGTCCCTGTGGCTCCCAAATGACACTCGTCCACCTCTTGCTGGACTGCCCACTTTTAGCCGCTCTGTGGCAGACTTTTAACTTTCCCAACACCCTACCTTCGGTGTTGGGTGACTATGCCTCAACAGCAGCTTTAGTTTTATGTTTTATTCGTGAGGGTGGGTTTTATCATTTTGATCTGAGTTTTAGCTCATGTCCTTTATCCCTTTGTGTCCTCCACCGTAGGGCTTTTAGGGTGGAAGTTTTAATGTGTTGCATAGTGGCTGGCTTCTCCTTTTTTATTCTCATGGTCAGCCAGACATGATGATCTGCTCTCTTGTTTTTAATCACCTCTCCCTGTTTCTTGTGTGTGTCTGTGGTTTTCTTGTCCTGTTTTGTGCATTTTAGTGTTTGTCGTTCAGGTTCTTCCTTTCACCTGTTACTGTGCCGTACATCTACTTCCCCTTGGGTAATTGTTCTACTTGGAACAAGGGATTGATGACCTTGCAGACTTTTTTTGAGTCAGCAGCTTTCTGACTGGTTTGATGCCGCACATATGTCCTATCATCGTGTCCCTTCTCCTAATCAGTGTTTTCCACATATTCATCTCCTCTGATTCTGCACATAACCACCTCATTCCTGACCTCATCAGTCTACCTAATTTTCAACATTCTTCTGTAGCATCACATCTCAAATGCTTCGATTCTCTTCTGTTTTGGTTTTCCCACAGTCCATGTTTTACTACCATTCAATGCTGTGCTTCAAACGTACATTCTCAGAAATTTCTTCCTCAAATTAAGGCCTATGTTTGATACTAGTAGGCTTCTTTTGGCCAGGGATGTCCCTTTTTGCCAGTGCTAGTTGCTTTTGATGTCTTACTTGCTCCATCTGTCATTGGTTATTTTGCTGGCTAGATAGTAGAATTCCTTAATTTCAAAAATTGCTCTGAGCGCTATGGGACTTAACATCTGTGGTCATCAGTCCCCTAGAACTTAGAACTACTTAAACCTAACTAACCTAAAGACATCACACACATCCGTGCCGAGGCAGGACTCGAACCTGCGACCGTAGCGGTCACGCGGTTCCAGACAGAAGCGCCTAGAACCGCACGGCCCCTTAATTTCATTTACTTCGTGACCATCAATCCTGATACGTTTCTCGCTGTTCTCATTTCTGCTACTTCTCATTACTTTTGTCTTTCTTTGACTCACTCTCAGTTCATATTCTACACTCATTAGACTCTCAGTTCATATTCTACACTCATTAGACTATTAATTCCATTCAGCAGATCATGTAATTCTTCTCCACTTTCATTCAGGATAGAAATGCCATCAGTTACTCGTATCATTGATATCCTTTCACCTTGAATTTTAATTCCTACTATTCAACCATTCTTTGAATTCCACATTGCTTCTTCGATGTACACATTCAACAGTAGGGGCGAAAGGCTACATGCCTGTCTTACACCCTTTACATTCAGAGAATCCACTCATTTTTCCCTCTTGGCTCTTGTACACATTGTATATCACCCGTCTCTCCTTATAGCTTACCCCCATTTTTCTCAAAAATTCAAACATCTTGCACTTTTTTACATTGTCAATCGCTTTTTCCAGGTCGACAAATCCTATGAATGTGTCTTGTTTCTTTCTTAGTCTTGCTTCCATTATCAATTCTTCTGTGTATTATTCTTGTCAGCAACTTGGACGCATGAGCTGTTAAGTTGATTGTGCGGTAATTCTCGCAGTTGTTAGCCTTCCGATCTTCGGATTTGCGTGGATGGCATTTTTCCGAAAGTCAGGTGGTTTGTTGCCATTTCCCTCCATGAATCTAGAAATTCTGACAGAATGTTATCTTTCTCGTGTGTCTTATTTGATTTTAATACTGTATCCCCTATTTCTTCTAAGTCTACTCCTGTTTCTTCGTCTGTCACATCTTGCGCGCGTACAGGCCTTCAATGTGCTCTTTCCACCTATCATCTCTCTTGTCTGCATTTAATAGTGGAGTTCTCATTGAACTCGTAAAGTTACCAACCTTGCTTTTTGTTTCACCGAACGTTATTTTGACTTTCCTGTATGCTGAGTCAGTCCTTCCGACAACAATTCTTTTTAATGTCTTCACATTTTTCATACAGCCATTTCGTCTTAGCTTCCCCGCATTTTTCTGTTTATTTCATTACTCAGCGAATTGTATTTCTGTACTCCTGAATTTCCCTGAACATTTTGTTACTTCCTTCTTTCATCGATCAAGTGAAGTATTTCTTCTGTTAACCACGGTTTCTTCGCAGTTACCTCCTTTGTACCTATGTTATTCTATCCAGCTTCTGTGCTTCCCTTTTTTAGAGATGCCCATTCCTCTTCAACTGTACTGCCTAATGAGCCATTCCGAATTGCTGTATCTACTTGTATCTGTGTGTGTGTGTGTGTGTGTGTGTGTGAGAGAGAGAGAGAGAGAGAGAGAGAGAGAGAGAGAGAGAGAGAGAGAGAACTTGATAAAGCATATCTCGTCATTCCTTTGTATTTCCGTATCCCACTTCTTTGTGTATTGCTTCTTCCTTACTAATCCGTTAAACTCTAGCCTACTCTTCATCGCTACTACATTGTGATCTGAGTCTATATCTGCTCCTGGGTACGCCTTACAATCCAGTACGTGATTTCGGAATCTCTGACCATGATGTAATCTAACTGAAATCTTCCCGTATCACCCGACCTTTTTCAGGTATACCTCCCCCTCTTGTGATTAGGGAACAGAGTATTCGTTATTATTGGCTGAAATTTTAGTTGAAACATAATTTTTTTCCCCTCTCTCATCCCTTGTCCCAAGGCCATATTCTCATATACCTGTTTCTTCTGCTCCTTCCCCTACAGCTGCATTCCCGTCCGCCATGACTATTACATTTTCATCTCCCTTTACGTACTATATTACCCTTTCACTATCCTCATATACTTTCTCTATTTCTTCATATTGCGATGTCTGCATGTATACCTGAACTATCGTTGTTGGTGTTGGCTAACTGTTGATTCTGGTAAGAACAACACTATCATTGAACTGTTCACAGTACCAGTAACACTCTCTGGTCTGCCCTCCAATTCAAAACGAATCCTACTCCCGTTATACCATTTTCTGCTGTGTTGGTAACCCTGACCAGAAATCGTGTTCTTTCCATTTCACTTCACTGATGCGTATAATATCTAGATTGAGGGCTTTGCATTTCCCTTTTCAGATTTTCTAGCTTCCCTACGTTCGCGCTACTGCCGTTCCACGCCCCGACTCGTAGAACGTTATCCTTCCATTGGTTGTTCAATCTTTTTCTCGTGCTCATTTCCTCTATATCAGTCTCTTCCTGGAGATCTGAATGGGAAGTATCCCAGAGTCTCTTGCCAATGGAGAGTTCATCATGATACTTCTTCCAGTTAGAGGCTACATGTTTTGTGGACACACGTGTATGTGTCTTTAATGCAGTGGTTTCCATTGCCTTCTGCATCCCCAAGCCGTTGATCACTGCTGATTCTTCCGCCTTTAGGGGCAGTTTCCCTTCCAAAGGACCAGAGTGCCCTGAACTCTACTACTTATCAGACACAATTTGGTATGGATTCATGAGTATTATTTATACCCTGTAAAAACTTCATCAGAATTGGGGTGAGGTCGAATGGGGACCGTGTATAAATTAAGGCTACTTGACATGAAATGGTCCATAAGTTATACACGAAAGGATCAGAAGCATCGTTTGCACTTGGGGAGGTGGGTGAGGTTTGACGCATGCCTTACTGCTATTTTGAAGGCATCCTATTGCTAGAGAAGCAGTAACTACTGCCGGTACGGCGTATCAGAAAGTGAAAATGAGCACATGAAACATGGCATTGTTTCTGTCGTACCATGTCCCAAAATTTCTTCTTTGCTTTTCATCATAGGTACGGGCACGGGGTACCGGTGCGTACCGCCACAGATCAAGCACCTGTATACTGTTCTACAAACATCTTCAACAATGTATTAACGTAAACATCGTAACTGTGACTGAAGAGGTTCGAACGATGGAAACTGTTAAATGGTCTGACCTCTTCAGTACACTGATACTTCCGAAAAAATGCTGGTCAATATCTTCATTTGTATGCCCATAACGTTAATACTGGCCTTTTCGCACACCTGCTGAAACGTATTTTCGTCAGGATACATGTACGTTTTTTCATCCTAGTATAGCTTTTAATGTAGAAGTTTCTCGATAATTTTCTCCTTTGACAGTGCTGCTTCAGATAAAAAGTAAAAGAAATAAAAATACTTTAGTGGTAGACAATGAAATACACAAAGATTGACAGTGAACTCCCTGCAAAAGAAATGATTTGCAGACGACTAGCATCGCAGATTGCTGGCAACGGCGGAGCGGAAGGGAGAAAAAGGAAGTGCTGTTTCCTCGCTTCACCTACCGCAGGCATTCTTCTCAGCTGCCTACTGTGCCCATTTAGACTGTACTGATGCATTATATGCAGAAAAATGTGTCGATGTCTCATTGATGTGCCACATTCTCCAACCATGGCATGGCTCATGTCTGAAATTTGAGGCCAGTTAGATGCTGACTTAACAAAGTGTACATTTGAAATAAAGTTTAAGTGGGACAGCACTTACGTGCCGGCTCGTAAGCACTACATTCGCAATTATCCATCGTGTTTGCAGGCCAAAATTTACTGGAACGTTTTCGCATCTATTATCGTAAACCTTCACTCGTACCAGTTTTCAATATTATGTTGGATCGGTAGATAACTAGTTGAAAATGTGAACACGGCAAATACTCTAAATACCCCATTCATTCCTGATCATTGCGCATCACTCGCACGACATTGTTCGTCAACGTCCTTTGAGACTGTGGATAGACACCGAACTTCCGGCTGTATATTTTATGCAGAGGTATTAACGCTTCAAAACATCCTGGACGATGTTTACAAAGAATTGCGAGAATAGCTTGGCAGTTACAAGCACTAACTCTTAGTATTACTTTTATTTTGATGTGTTTGATTTGTCTTTTATTCGCACAAGCCCTAGAAACTAGAACATATTAGAAAATATACCAAAATTGAAAGATTTCGTCTTACGCATAGCCTATACATTTACTAGTGTTGTACAGATGCTAATCTGTAATAAAACTACCCCCCATCTTTTCATAGGATTGTGACCATTTCTTAAAACAGAAGTTACATGACAAACGCCGTGGAAATGCACTTCAAATGATTAAGTAGCAGGGGCAATTGTTTTTTTTTAAGTTGGTTAAACACTCCTGCTTCTGTGAGCAAACTTTCAGATTTGATAGACCAAAAAAAGAAAAAAGTCAAGTGAACATGGGCTCTAAAATGCATACCTGAAGAGCTATGAGCTGAGTAGTTGTGTTTTGCAGCAGCGAAAATGAAAATGTGCTCTTGCAATATTCATTTTGGAGCCCATTTTTACTAGACACTTTTTTCTTTTAGAGGGAGGGGGGCTGGCGACGGCATCTTACGGTGTATGGTTAGAGCTGCACTATAGTCATATTAAAATTATTTCATAGCTGACACTTGACACGGTGGAGCTGATTTTTTTCCAATCAGAGCACTCAATAATGCCACACCCGAACCGTTCGACATTCACACACACACACACACACACACACACACACACACACACACACACACACACACACACACATGTGCGGCTATAATAATCAGAGATTGGCTACATTAATAAGATTCGCACGACATTGCGTGAAGCTGAATGTTTGAGGGCTGCAAACTATGGTTACGACTGGATCACCAGTCTGTATAACAGCCTAATGAAGTGCAATGACATATCAGTGGTATAAACCCGACGAATAGAAAATCATATGTTCGAATAACGTCAAATGCAGTGAATTTTTGTATTTCAAATTCTAAACAAAACTAGTATTCATTATTATTCGGTTAATTAGTTGAAAAGTAACTTTTTTATGTCCAATACTTTGCCGTGTCATCTTCATCGTCATATTGGCTTTATTTGCTCTTATTTTTCTTCTTCTTATTTTTTTTTTTGTTTGGAATATGTCTGTCACCTGTAATCATAACTAGGATTGCTCATCGGTTGGTAACACGGCACCTCGTGTATCTTGTGTAAGTATAGTTTTAGGTAACCAGTGATAGCGAGAAATTACAGTTAGCTTTTAGCGCTGATACAGAAATTTTTCTGTCTTGAGTCTTTCGTAGAGGTTAACTTTAATCGCCGAAAACTATCGTGCTTTGAGTTCAGAAGCAGATTGTTCACTGCCGCTTTGTCAGATACATTGTACTCAATGAGTCCGTGGTTAGATTAGGACACGAGTTTAAATTTAGGGCTACAAAGCGTGTCGTCTGCCGCTGCTCAGTCATATCGACAAAGCGTCTCGCATTTCCGTCATAAATAGGTGCGGCAGTTCAACATTGCTCAGCATTACACGTTAATAGCATATGTGAAGTGAACCACAATGTTTGTACGCCTCCTATATCCAAGCGGTAGCCGGCAGCCGATGTGGCAACACTTAGCGGCAAGTGACAGACGTCTGCTGTCAAGTAATTTTAATCCGACTATAGTTAGTATCGTTGCAGTGCCTGTCGTTGTTAAGTCGCGTCCGCGTCCACACTGGACGCACCGCGCGGCGCAGAGCAGCAGTGTGTTCACAGGAGCGCGGCAATGATCATATTGCGCGAGCGCTCAAGAACGAACCGTTTCCTATGTTGTGCCGACACTGCGCGGATCTTGTCCATTGGTGCTCAGAACGACACGGTTTGAAGACCACATCGAACGCGTCGGTATAACGCCCCCCGCCTGCCCTCCCCCTTCACCCCTCCCCCCCCCTTTCACACACCACACAAGCGCGCGCGCGCGCGCAAACATTACTGCGCACCAAAGAACACATTGCTCCATTTGCGCAGTTCTGCCCTGGCATGCGCTGTTCAGAGGCACGCGTTAGTGTGCTGCGCTTCCGGTGTGGACGCGGTTTTAGATTTTCATGTAAACAAATATAAAATTTTCTCTCTACCATTGTCGTTTGAGACCCATTTTTCTTGGAAGACATGAGGCTTCACAGTTACGAAAAGAATTGAATATACACTGGCACTAATTTTACGAGTCTATTTTTCGAAATGTTTTCCCTCATAAGAAACTACCTTGTATGTGAGTTGCTGAAATTCTCTATAGGAACCGGGAACTCGCGTATTTATGTACAGCCCTATTTAATCGTATCTCGTAAAGCTGAATCGTACTGAAGAGAGAGGGTTCATTAAAAGTGACAGTCGTGTAATAAGTTTCTCAGTAGTTGTGCTGAGATTGAGATTGATATTGATATTAACTTTAGACAAGAAGCAGTAATTCAATATGGCGTTGGCCCACTCTCAGCCTTGATGACAGCTGCCACTCTCGCAGGCATACGTTCAATCAGGTGCTGGTAGGTTTTTTGGGGAATGGCAGCCCATTCTTCACGGAATGCTGCACTGAGGAGAGGTATCATACCACTCCGCCACAGGCTGTGCATTATGAACAGGTGCTCGATCGTGTTGAAAGGCGCAATCATCATCCCCGAATTACTCTTAAACAGTGGGAAACAAGATGGTGCTTAAAACATCAATGTAGGCCTGTGCTATGATAGTGCCACGCGAAACAAGGGGTGCAAGCCCCCTCCATGAAAAACACGACCACACGATAACACCACCGCCTCCGAATTTTACTGTTGGCACTACACACGCTGGCAGATTACGTTCACTGGGCATTCGCCATACCCACACCCTGTCATGGGATCGCCACATTGTGTACCGTGATTCGTCACTCCACACAACGTTTTTCCATTGTTCACTCGTCCAATGTTTACGCTCCTTAAACCAAGCGAGGCGTCGTTTGGCATTTACTGGCGTGATGTGAGATTACGAGCAGTCCCTCGACCATGAAATCCAAGTTTTCTCACCTCTGGCCTAACTGTCATAGTACTTGCAGTGGATCCTGATGCAGTTTGGAATTCCTGTGTGATGGTCTGGATAGATGTCTGCCTATTGCACATTACGACCCTCTTAAACTGTCGGCGGTCTCTGTCAGTCAACAGAAGAGATCTACCTGTACGCTTTTGTGCTGTACGTGTCCCTTCACGTTTCCAGTTCACTATCACATCAGAAACAGCGCACCTAGGGATGTTTAGGGGTGTGGAAATCTCGCGTACAAACATGTGACACAAGTGACACCCAATCACCTGACCACATTCGAAGTTCATGAGTTCCGCGGAGCGCCCCATTCTGCTCTCTCACGATGTGTAATGACTACTGAGGTCACTGATATGGAGTAAATGTCAATAGGTGGCAGCACAATGTTAATATGAAAAACGTAAGTTTTTGGGGGTGTCCGGATACTTTTGTTCACATAGTGTATGTTACGGTAAATGAAACGTTAAGCCCTAATGTATTAATAGCCATCAACGGTTTTTTTTAATATTTGATCTGTGTAGTTTTATTTCAAAAACTGTGTACAGTCGCTGTCTCTACTGTTGGCGATCGCCGCGCTGCCATTACGTAATGTGAAAATGGCAGACGCTGCTTCCTGCACCGTGGTGAAACATGTGCGTGGAACATCGTTAAAAAGTGGCGAGAAACTAGGTTTTCTTCATGTTTTCACATTTTACATAGAAAAATCGGCACCGAAGTTTTTCAAGTAACTACTGAGTTTATTGAGTTTCGTAATTCGTCTGCATAGCTGAATCGGTAGCGTCGTAGCATGATACACAGGTACACCGGAACCCTGCGTAAATGGTTGAAAACTCGCTTTGGCCTTTCTTTTTTTCGTCAAGTTTCTGGAATACCTACAACTTTTAAATGTAAAATTCATCAAATACGTGCTAATCATCACTTATCTCATCATTTTAACCCTTAACTCGCGAGGTGACTTTTCTGTAACGTTTTACCACGAAGTGGGATCTCTGGGACCCCTATGTTTAAACAGAGATTAAAGGCAAAAAATCATTTGAAAATTTTATTTAGTCTATTATTTTTACAATTATGTAAGTGTTTTAAATGCTACTAGTTTATTTTATTGCACTAAAGGAAACCTCCAGCATTTTACTACTTATCACACAAAACCACATCATTTTGTGTCTTTTTTAAAACAGTACACACATACTGTTAAGAGTACTGAATTTTACGTTCTGAAATTTGCGCATAAAAATTCCACCCGACAGGTACAAAAAGAAAGTCTGTCAAATTGACATTAATTGCTAGTAACTACATCTTTCTTATCACCATTCAGAACACATTTGAATTTAACTGAGACTTCAAGTGTTTCATTGGAGAAACACAGATCCCCACACAACTTTCCTGAAGTTCTTCCTCTGAATGATCCTGTTGTGCGATAGCTAGTGTAAAATCGTCGTCTTTTTCGTTTATTTCTTGATCTATATCACTGACACCTTCCATAGACCGACTAATAATTCCATCAAACTCTGGAAAGTTAAAAATAACACATTTTGAGCTATATGGTACTGTACTGAAGGAAACAGGTACGTTCTTCACGAGGCGCGATCTAGGAGACTCAAACACCTATCAGTGATATGAGTCAACAATAAATACAGAAGGCGATAACACAACCGACAACAAAACATCGTAGGCTTGGCAATTTAAGGAGAATGGGAGAAGTATAGAAGCATTCCACCACGACTGGCCTTGGAGAGTGAGCGTGAAAATTTATTCACGGTCTGAGAGACCACATCTCGTGAGTTAAGTGTTAATGAGAAATTCACATCTAGTTTGTAACTACGTATTGCACGCAGAATTTCAGTTTCAATGCAAATGTAAATAATTATTTATTGATATTTTATAAAAGATTGTTAATACAGGTTATGAAAGTTACGCAGTCAAACAGATCAAATCTGTAAGACATAAATTAATAATCGAATTCTCATTATTTTGACTGTGCCCATTGTTTCACACTATAGACGTCTCTCACTAGCCCGAGTGGTAAGCGTTGAAGAAACACGGAAACAGTTTTCAGAGCATCGAGCACACCTTAAAAATGATGCATTACAAATGCCACCGTACAACTGATATATAAACCCGAAGGAACTGAGCTGGAGCCAAGATACGGGATAAATAACAAGGCATTTAAGAGGTCACACGTACTGAAGAAGTTTTGTCACCAGTCACTGTTGAATGTCGGCGGAATACAGAACGGCGTCTTATAAGGAGAAAATGTGGCGCTTGGATGGCTTCGTGGGTTCTGTTGATCGATTCTTTATCAATGTAGCAGACGACAGTTCCAGTACTGAATTGTATCTCTCAAATTCGGTTGTGGAAAGGGTTGAGAGATTACTGGACGACTGACGAAGAAATACCTTCAGTGGCTTCTGTATGCAACTATACTCTGAAATCCGTGAAACACGCTTTTGCGTCATACACATCTCGCGCAGAATTACCCTGTGTGTAAGTTAGGAATTTTCATTACACTTGTTTTTAATTACAGTGTTATGTTAGCTAAGAACGAGATCATGATAAGCTTTCCGTCTGTTCCCATAATAAGCGTGCGGTATTTCTGGAGTTCTGTCGAATATTATTTCATTCTCTTTAAAATTAAATGAAATTCGAAGTTATATTGTTTCTCTACTCGTCTCTTTTTTTAGGCCGTAGCTGCAGCTCCTCACATCACTGCACGTTAGTTTGACCAGCTAGCTGGTCAGTGCTGTCAAAACTAATGTGCGGGCAAAGGTGTCGTCCCGTATTATCTCTCAGTCCATGTGCGCATGACACACATTATAAAACGTGTCTTTATTATCGTACAAAGAGCACAAGGAAAATTTTGCAATACGACGCAACAATAAGTCGCAGGAGGCTGAGTGTTGCTGTATTTTCAGAATACTTGGTGCTTGCCAATGTAGCCGCTGTGCCAAGTCTGTGGGCGCAATTGTTCACTAGCAGGTTTAGTTAAAACTGTTAGTAATGAGGGGCAGTTTTGCGTTAGAACTTCGCACGTGTTTTAAGCATTGACAAGTGATTTGAAGAAATGACTCTTGCACTCGGTGATGAGTATCCACATCGTTCAACTACAGGTGACGCACTATAAGTCGCCCGATTGAATTTTGATCCTACAAATATACTAGAGGGGCGCTCAACTTCTTGCAGTTCATGGAAAATGCGCCAGATGTCGTTGCCAGTTCGTCGCTTCCGTTGAGAGTCCGCCATTTCAGTTTGCCGCGATGGCGGACAAAGGACGCTTGACCGTCGCACAAAAGACGAAGATTGTGTTACTGTGCGCAGCGACGAACAGCGTTACGTTGACACAGAGAAACTTAAGTGCTTATTTCGGCGCACGGTGGGCTCCCAGCTCACAGACAGTACGCAGATTATATAAAAAATTTGAAGGTACTGGATCTGTTTGGAGTGTCAGCGGCTACGTGCACGTACCGTACGTTCGCCGCAAAACATTGAAAGTTAGAGTGGCTTTGACTCGTAGTCCGAGTAAATCAACAAGAAGAGCCAGTGCCGAGTTGGGAATTTCACGCCGATCTGAGCAAAGAATTGTTCAATCCTACCTTCGCTTGTATCCATACAAGATGACAGTGGCGCATAAGCTTACTGCGAGAGATAAGGAGCGGAGACTGCAGTTTACAAGGTGGGCAATCGAGCAAGACCGAGAGGCAGTGCTACAAAACACATGGTTTTCTGACGACGCTTATTTTTCTGTGAACAAACAGAACGTTCGATTTTGGGCACTTGAACCTCCGCGAATAAACCACACGAACACCACCTACTGGCAGAAAGGGTGCGTGTGGGTCGCGTTGTCAAGCCATGGTCCGTTCTTCGATACTACAGTGACCAGTTAACTCTGTTTACACATGCTGCGAAACCAGTTGTTTCCTCAACTCATGGCCTCATGTCTTCCATTGCAGACACAATGGCTCATGCAGGATGGAGCACCCCCCATACTGCCAACGTTGTGCTTGATTTGCTACACAAAACACTTGGTCTTGGAGTATTGTCAAACAGATTTCCAGAACGTTATCCAGGAGGTGGAATGTGGCCGCCCCACAGCCCAGACATTAACCCATGTGACTTCTTCCTTTGGGGGTTCCTTAAAGAGGTTAACAAAGAAAATGCAGTGCATTATTGCGGAGATATGACGCGCCATTTCCAGAAGATTTGTGTTGTCACAAATGCACGTGTGCGACTTAAAGAAGTTGTAAACAAACGGCAGTAACATTGAACATGTGATTCATTAGGTTGTATTTCCAAGCTGTATTCTTTACTTCATCAATAAATTACAAATCTTGTCAACAACAAATGTGTTATTCATGAGACAAATCAAGTGACTTACCGTGCACCACTCTGTATATTCAGGTAGTAAAAGAAAATTCCAGAGAGGAAATTTCACTTCGGAGGACGCTGAGAAGCCGGAAAAGCCAGATCGTAAGTTACGGAGGAAAACTTGATGTTGTGAGGAAAATTCTAGACGAAGACAGACGACTGACCTATAAACAACAGATAGAGCGTAGCTCAGGGCTAAATGCACCAGTAATTTGTTCGATCTACATGATCATTTGCAAGTAAAGAAACTTTGTTGCCTGTGGGTGCCGCACATACTGACGAAAGAACTGATGACACGAAATGTGACTTGGTCCCGGGAGATGTTAAAGAAGTTTTCTAAGGGACAATCTCAGTTTGTGAATAACATCGTGACAGAGGACGAGACAGCTGTACTATTATGCTATTATGACGTGCCGACTAAGACTCAAGACAAAGTTTGGGTCTTTGAAGATGACGACACACCCGTAGCCGTCAGAAAATCCCGACCGGTAGAGAAGAAAACATAGCGTTGTTTTTTCCATATCTAGTGGAATTGGGGAGCGTGTTGTTTTGGACACACGGAAGAGTCACAGCTATGGTGTAACACTGAGCAGTGTCTGCCCAAAATCATCCAATCTTTGAAGAACCTGCGTCCGAAGTCAAGAATGGACTCTTGGTTCCTCGATCACAACGTCCAGCTCATCACGTCAAAGCATGTACCGAATATTTGCGTGGTATAGGGCTGAAACTTCTTGAGCACTCTCCTTAGAGTCCAGACCTTGTTCCTCGTGACTTTGCTCTGTTATTGCACATGAAAATGAAGCTGAAACGAGTGCAGTTTTCAAGTGATGACCTCCTGAGGGCTTGGGACAACGGGTGTGCCTTATTCTCTGAAGAAATTAAATAAATAAAGCTGTATTGCAAAACTTTCCTATTACCCGTTGTACTTTACTGTTCTTGTAACATCTTGGCTTCCGCTCCACGTGAAAGTGAATACAATGAGATTCCAGCAAGCGCGGAAGAGTCCATGGTGTAATGTTTACATGATGAACACAGTGTAGTATTTTCGATCGTTTCTTGTGAAACGCTTTTGTGAAAATCGTACTTATTTTGACTGTCATTAATAATTTTGTCAGGGCCAGATCTTTAGCTTACGGCAAATAATGGAGAAGTGTTATGAGTGGAACAGGGAATTGTATCTATGCTTTATAGATCTAGAAAAGGCATATGACCGGGTTCCTAGGAGGAAGTTATTGTCTGTTCTACGAGATTATGGAATAGGAGGCAAACTTTTGCAAGCAATTAAAGGTCTTTACATGGATAGTCAGGCAGCAGTTAGAGTTGACGGTAAACTGAGTTCATGGTTCAGAGTAGTTTCAGGGGTAAGACAAGGCTGCAACCTGTCTCCTCTGTTGTTCATATTATTTATGGATCGTATGTTGAAAACAATAGACTGGCTGGGTGAGATTAAGATATATATGTGAACACAAAATAAGCAGTCTTGCATATGCGGATGACTTAGTTGTGATGGCAGATTCGATTGAAAGTTTGCAGAGTAATATTTCAGAGCTAGATCAGAAATGTAAGGACTATGGTATGAAGATTAGCATCTCCAACACGAAAGTAATGTCAGTGGGAAAGAAATATAAACGGATTGAGTGCCAAATAGGAGGAACAAAGTTAGAACAGGTGGACGGTTTCAAGTACTTAGGATGCATATTCTCACAGGATGGCAACATAGTGAAAGAACTGGAAGCGAGGTGTAGCAAGGCTAATGCAGTGAGCGCTCAGCTACGATCTACTCTCTTCTGCAAGAAGGAAGTCAGTACCAAGACTTAAGTTATCTGTGCACCGTTCAATCTTTCGACCAACTTTGTTGTATGGGAGCGAAAGCTGGGTGGATTCAGGTTACCTTATCAATAAGGTTGAGGTTACGGATGTGAAAGTAGCTAGGATTATTGCAGGTACTAGTAGATGGGAACAATGGCAGGAGGGTGTCCACAATGAGGAAATCAAAGAAAAACTGTGAATGAACTCTATAGATATAGCAGTCAGGGCGAACAGGCTTAGATGGTGGGGTCATGTTACACGCATGGGAGAAGCAAGGTTACCCAAGAGACTCGTGGGTTCAGCAGTAGAGGGTAGGAGGAGTCGGGGCAGACCAAGGAGAAGGTACCTGGACTCGGTTAAGAATGATTTTGAAGTAACAGGTTTAACATCAGAAGAGGCACCAATGTTAGCACTGAATAGGGGATCATGGAGGAATTTTATAAGGGGGGCTATGCGCCAGACTGAACGCTGAAAGGCATAATCAGTCTTAAATGGTGGTGGTGGTGGTGGTGGTGGTGGTGATGATGATGAATAATAATTTTGTTATGCTCGTAGATGCAGTTGAGAATGACCAATGACCGAAAGTAATAGTGCTTAATAAGGTACTATTTTAAAATACTGATCGATGGAACGATGTTTTCCTTCAAATTTACGAGGCTTTGGTGCTCGCCCAGAAGTAGTTGACTGGATAGGTATTACGAGGTACGGGAATAGTTTCATTTGAGCTAGAGGAAACGCCCTTAGAGGTCAAAAACAATAGAGTACCTCCATTAGATGTGAAACTAATTTGATGAAGCTGGTATCATAGTGGTATGTCGAGCCGGACCAAACAAGAGATTTTTTTGTATTAAAACAATAACACGTATTTTGACGTTTACCTCATATGCCTTACATTTATCGTATTGGAAGAAAATGATCGTTTTTCCACGTAGATGCTCGAGTTCGTGACTTACAAACAGTGCAGCAAGAATTGAAGAGTTTTTCAACTTTATTTCGGGACTATAAGTTTTACATCGTCTTTTACGTTCGCTCGTGGTTTCAGAACGGTTTTAAATACGTGAGCATAGTTAAGACATCGCCGTAGCCGAATCTGCCCAATCTGGTATGCACATTGTTTAGGCAACTGATGTTCTCCGTATCAGTGTTCCTGTTACTCTTGTTCTTTTTCTTTACATTTGTGCCATTTCGTTTTCTATGGAGACAGCGTTCTGAGTTTCAATGATAAATTCATCGGAAATTGTTTTCCACGTTATCATTTCGCTAGCGATGTCACCTATTAACATTGATAAATATTGCCAGAAATTGTTTCTGGATCATCTCTTCTTAAAGTATCTCGATAAAAGCAATGCAGTTACGGAATACATTGCATGAAGACCCATACTGTTATACTTCCGAAACTTCATTCTACAGAAAAATCAACCAGAATCGATATTCATCACACTGAGTATTAAAAGCTTAAGTTATGCGAATATGACTTTGTAGCTCCAACGAACACTTGTTGAAATTATTTAATTCATCCATATGAGAAGCAACGTATGATTTTTCTCGTAATGTGCCAAGATTAAATTTGAACTATCAGAAATTTTCGAACCATGTTGAAAATTGCCTTTTGAGCCACAACGTCACTAAGAGCAAGTAACAATGGCGAATTCCCTTTAGTTCACTAGTCTCTTCCACTCCTGGCACATGCATCTAAGTGTTATGACAACGTGGCGTGCCGACGTGAGTCATGGTAGTTAACGTACCGCACAGTACTCGTGTTCATCTAAAGAAAATGCAGCGACCTATACTTCTCCACGGTTCAGGTACAGACAGCATTTTGCCCGCGGCATTTCGGCTCACACTTGGACAGCGGCCCGGTGCGGCGCGGTGTTTTAAATTTACGAAGCCGAGTCCGGCTTTGTCTGGCAACGCCCGCTGCGCTGTTAACCAGACCTGACGGCGCGCCGCGGCCAACGTGGCAACTCTGACGTCACGTACGCCCGTTGTGTACGCCATAGGGTTCCCCGCTGTTGTGCTTCTCCCGGCCCGTGTGGCCACAGTTTAGCTTCAGTGGTATGTAACAGGTACGCCGAAAAGATTAATTCTGCTGCATGGCATGAAAGTCGCGGGACAGAAACAAAGCTTTCCCTGTTTCTTGAGAATTTACAAGGTTGCATCAGACAGTAGATTCACTCTGTTATGGTGAGTATTGACTGTTGACATTTGTTTTTTGTTCAGGAATTTTCTCGTTTATCATAATATAAACGTACAGCGTCGCATTGTACGGATTAACAGCCCAAAAACGAAAGAACGTAATATGTAGTCATAGAGTATGTGTTATCTCTCTGGAAGCCCTAAAGCGCCCCGCCCCCCCCCCCTCCTCCTCCTCCTCCTCCTCCTCCGTATAGGGAAAATTTTCGTAGGACAATGAGGTAAGTCTGTCCGCAGTTTTAGCAGCTAACCATTAAGATCCCATGACGGAACTGAACTAAGTATGGCATATTGGAGCTATTAAAGACAATATGATAGCGGCAGTGTAACGAAACTCAAGGCCAACAAATGCAAACGATTTCAAAATTACTATTACAGACTCGTTGGGTTGAAAAGAGGCCTTCATAGATAGAAGTTATGATACGAAACTCATGTCGCCCGGAAATGTACCGTTTGGATATAAAATAAATTGGATCACTTTCAAATCTTCCGCCTCTCCAGTACGCACACAAACTGAACAGAGGGGGCCGTCATCTACCGCTTTTGTAAGTATGGCATCGCATATTATTTTCTTCAGACTAAAACAGTGGCTGCGAGAAACTGGTATGTTCGCAACTGCAAGAGTTGACTGTGGGTGTCCCTCAGACGCGCCGCACGCTCTACTGTGAAAAGGTGCCCTTCGTCACATAGACGAGAACGTGACGGCAAGTACTCGAGACATTACCAATTCCAAGGGCTTCTGTGGAGTGTAAAGGTCAAAGTTTGTTGTCTCCGCTGTGAGTATAACGTGAAGTGGGAGATACGAAAGTTATCCGACTTTCAAACTTATTTTTCAGCCTAACGGCAAATTTCTGGAGATTAGCAAAATTTTGTCTACTATACACCCTCCCTACAAACCCTAGTAAGCCTTGCATGTTCCCTGTGACCGTACGAGAGAAGAGTTCCATTTACTGCCCCATCACATAGCAAGTGTGCGTTTATCTTCTCTGCAGAATAGCTGATGAAGATCTTGAGAGAAAACTATATTGAACTATCAAATAACTTCCGGGAATTCAGCCAGGTAACAATTTCAGCGACCGCCGATATTTCGGCGGGAGAACACCCCGCCATTTTCAAGGCAAACTGCAACGGACAGGCGACGTACATGCAAATTTAAAACCTCGGTTCTCGGACTGAAGCAGTCGCTGAAAGTGTTACCTAGCTGAATTTCCCGAAGTTATTTGAAAGTTGTATACGCCAGGAGAAACTCAGGTCTTATATTGAACCACAACGTATTTATCAAGAGTGAAGAGTGAGTAATCCGGGGGGGGGGGCGGGTGGTTAGAGTTTCCAGAATACTCGTTGTTCTTCCGCTCGTGTAAAGGGTGGAATTGAGGCTTAACTTAATGTGCCCGTAGAACTGTGATGTATAGAGTGTTCAGCAAAATTGTATTGTACAATTCCACCCGGAGCGAACATTTGGAAGTACACACAGAAGCGCGCACGCACTGCCTAGCGCTCGATAAGAGGAAAGGTAGGGAGGATGGGATGGATATTGCATCAGCATTCAGTGGTTGTGTAAGCATCTATAGCAGGTAACCGCTTTAGCGCTTCGCAGCATACACACGCTGGAGAATTATTCACGTATGCTCGAAACGTCGTTCTGAGCGCTATCGAAATATTGGGTGATTTCTCGTCATCAAGCTTCAAAAAACATTTGAGAAATCTCTTGTGTTAAAGTTTCCGTTGAATATAGAAGCAACTCGATACGTTGCCGTATCTGATTATTTTTCGCCATGGATTTTCATACGTAGTTCTTATTTTTACTACAATCTGCAATACTATTGGTAAGTTCTTGTAATGTGGGTGTACAGCCTCTAAAGTTTTTTAAATGACGTCATGCTCGCTTTTAAGGAGTCGTGTCAGTGCTGCTCTTGTCGATAAAGTAGTTATAAGTAATAACAATTGATCGTATTACCACCAAGAGTAATGTAGTCTCACTAGAAAGTTATTTTAATCTATTTCTATGGCACCATATAACATCAAATCTTGTATCTGTGTGAATGTTAACAAACTAAAAAAAATTATTTGTGCGTCTGTCAGTCTCATATTGTTTTGCACAACACGTTGTATTATGTCCTTTAAGATGGTTGGAAATGGCGCAGGTGCTTGTATTAGTGAAATAAAGACAGCCAAAAGCAATCGTTGCGTCATTTAAAAAATAGCAGTAAGCTTCAAATAAAGATCAGTTTGTGGTGTATAACGCTAATTCGATAGAAAAAAGGGGCGATTGTTATTCGCGGTAACTTAGTTCACTTTATTGCAGGCCTTTAATGGCCGTTACAGGAAGTTGATTGTATGCTCTCATTAGCAAATAGGTCTAAAGAAAATCGTCCTTGAATCCGCCACCCTCTTACTTTCATTACAGTTCACCGTATTTTTCCACCTGTAACAGAGTCCGCGAGAGAGCACCCTGAAAGCTGGCAGCGCTGTGACAAACCCATTGCAAGTGTTCGGAAGTCAAGCTGTGCCCCAGTACAGTCAAGTATGATCATAGGATACTTTTTATGTTACACGCACATAGACTGAACGATAATGAGGTACAACAGCTGTAACGGCGCATTTAACTTGTACATCACTGGCCAGCCAGCTTGTCCAGCAAACCTGCAATGGTGTGAGCAGTTGCTGTTCAGACGAAAAACGGGACGAGCGGAGAAACAATATAGTTATTCCTCGCGACAAGTCCCTTGACTTGGCTCGAGATCAGTTCTGTTGGATTTATATTGTAATGGTACAGTGGCAAATGTGAAAATGCAGCATTTGTATGGCGTGCTTGATGCTGCGAAAATGATTTTTTTTTTCATTTTTCTACGATATCCACCGCTGTGGGTCGTGAGAGACTACGTCTGTGGCTCATAGTCCAAATTAGAGAGTATTTTGTTTGTCATTCTCGCCCTAAAAATTGTTTTCTTAATTTAAGCGACCTTTATTAATAACCTTTCATAAAATATCTATAATTTAACAATTTATATTTGGAATGAAAACGAGAATTTTGCGTGCAGTATGTAATTAGAAACAAGAAGACGTGCATTATTCATAAGAAATGATGATGAATTTTACAGTTACGAGATGTAGGTATTTCAAATTGAACGGAAGAAAGGATGACCAAGGCGAGACGAGACTTCAACCAGCGATCCATGAACTGGATCACATTATGAATCTCCTACGCCACCTATACCGCTGTATATTCAGTGTGAACTTGTATCACAACTGTATCAAATAAAGTCCCTTGGAAAACTTAAAAGCCGATTTTTTCCTGTAGATTTATGACAAAACATTAAGAACAAACCATGTCTAGGCACCTTCCAACCATGTTCCAGCTTCAGGCATTTTCATACTGTGTATTAGCAGCGTCGCAATCTGAGCACAACAGTACAGAGACTGTGACTGTACACGATTTATGTAATGAAAACTACTTATCTAAAGAGCGATTAAGAACAACTTTTATGGCTGTTAATATTAGAATATCCTAAAGTTTCATTCAAAGTAACTAAGTAATAAGATATCTAATACAAAGGTAGGATCTACTACGATGAGCGTACCACCACCAGTGTACGTGTACTACGGCTTCAGACCAATCGTCTCGTTTGTATTTGTTTACATCAGCTTTATTCTTATGATGAACATAGTATGTATAGCGTCGCAATGCAGCTGTAGTACCAAATGCTTGCCCCTATTTAGAATGGTATTGTACAGTATGGAACTAGAAACTTATAGCCACCAGAATTGTACTGACAAATTAGTGGAGCCTTCATAAATTCTTCCCACGGACGGAACATTAACGAGGATGCTCACAAAAGCCGTTCTTTGTTATTCCGGCGCCTCGTTTTGAGGCGTAACATTTCGCCTACAACAGAAAAATAACACAACTAAAAACATAGTACTTGAGAAAAGTAGACTTAATTCTGTAAAACCTATGTTGAAATGTTATAACCTTTTTTTAAATTTCAGATAACTTGTTGGCGGCAATTCTGTTATATTTTATAGAATAGTAATATGGATATGTAAGCCGTGCTGGGTAGCCGCGCGGTCAGGGGCGCCTTGCCGCGGCTCCCCCCGTCGGAGGATCAAGCCCTCCCCCGGGCATGGATGTGTGTTTGTGTTGTCCTTAGCGTAAGTTAGTTTTAAGTTAGATTAAGTAGATTGTAAGCCTAGGGACCGATAACCTCGGCAGTTTGGTCCCATAAGAACTTACGACATAGGTCTGTAGCTCTGTTCTCATACAATGTTAGGTGTTATCAGGTAGTTGGAAATTAGTTCCTGGTGTACAAGCTTCTCTAAAAACTTTGTTTTTGTTATGACCCCGCATGTAACACTGTTAGCAGCACTTTGAAACCTCAATTTTTTTTCTTTTTTCATTTAGTCCAACCATAGTACTAGACAATCTAATCTCCATTAGGCAAAATGACAAATAAGTTCAAATTGTATTATTAGAGAAAAATAAAATGCAAACTTATAGTTTATGAACATTAAGTGTGATAGCAGTCTAATTCGCACGTATCTCTTTTCGGAGCTACAACTATGTGAAAATTGTCATTGAAAATTCGCGAATACATCTTGAGATTAGCACAAGGAACGTTTCTTTTAATTCACTTGTTATTTTAGCCGCAGTGTAAATCAGCCAGACTTTTCGCACCTTCTATAAATCCCGAGTACTTCGTTCGTGCTGACAACGGCTATCTATCCTTGGGATGGTATTAAAATGGTCAGTAGCACTATCTTTCATAGCAGGATCTACTCAGTGGTGTCTTTCGATTCAACCTAGACCCTCTTGAAGATATCCTTAGTTTAATTTAGCAATCTGTCCTAGTAAGTCTGTCACTGACATCCAACGTTGCCTTAACTTAAAAAGAAACAAACGAAATGCAAACATGGACGTTTACATCGTTGATGGAGAGAAAAAAACCTCATGGTTCCACTGCCAAATGCTTCCTTGTGTCTAGCTGATAACTGAGCTCGAAGAGCAGTCGTACAAGAGTGGACAAAAATATGGAAACACCGAAAACGCATTACCAAAACTAATAAGGGGTAGAAAAGCTGTTGGCGTTGAAAATAGCTTCCATTCGTCTCGTAATTGGTTAGTACAACTGAAGTGTTGTACCATTCTTACCGCAAAATAGTGGTAAGTTCAGGCAGCTATCATGGAGGAGGATAGCGATCATGTACCCTTCTCTCCAAAGTTTCCCACGGAGGCACAATAATACTAAGATCTGGTGGCGAGGAGAGATATGATTCATCCTCGTGCATCAGTCCTGGACGATGCGAGCTGTGTGAACCGGAGTCCTGTCGCCTTGGCGCACAGTATCACCTTTGGCGAACAAACTTTGTACAGTGGGATGGACCTGATCACATAATCCTTGGTAGTAACGCGAACCTTGCGGACTAACCACAGGGACCGTGAAATAACACGATATGGCTGCCCAAACCAGCCCCTAACCTCCGCAATATTTCCCTCTTGAGACTTAAACTCGGTCAGAAGTTGGAAGTTTCCTGTTCTGGGCGTTTGCATCACCGATGAATGGTTTTGGAATTCCAACAAACCGATCTCCCTTCGTGTTCTTTTGGTGTGTCATGGTTCGCGAGTGCGACATTCAGTTCTGCTGTGACATTTGCAACTCTCGTCCTCGTGTATTTCGTCGCAATTCTCTTCAGTTAACGTATTTGACGATCACTCGGCATACAGTTTCGCCCGCGTTGTGATTTAGCGGGGCCGCTACGGTCGCAGGTTCGAATCCTGCCTCGGGCATGAATGTGTGTGATGTTCTTAGGTTAGTTAGGTTTAAGCAGTTCTAAGTTCTAGGGGACTTATGACCTCAGAAGGTAAGTCGCATAGTGCTCAGAGCCATTTGAACCATTTTTGATTTAGCGGGTGATGTTTTCCCACTTTCTCTGTATGCGGTATAAATTTTCGATGTGACGCCACTTCAAACATCAAACACTTCGGTCGCATTGGTTACCGAAGCGGATAGTCTACGCTTTCCTCTGATGATTCTTGAGGGTGTACTGTTTCATTAATCCGTGGTAATTTCTACATCCACACATATTCCGTTCGGCAGTCAGGTTCAAATGTCGGTTCTCTAAATTTTCTCAGTAGTGTTTCTCGAAAAGAACGTCGCCTTTCCTCCAGCGATTCCCATTTGAGTTCCCGAAGCATCTCCGTAACACATACGTGTTGTTTGAACGTACCGGTAACAAATGTAGCAGCCCGCCTCTGCGTTGCTTGGATGTCTACCTTCAATCCGTCCTTGTACGGATCCCAGACACTCTAGCAGTACTTAAAGAATAGGTCGCACCAGCATCCTGTATACGGTCTCCTTTACAGGTGAACCACTCTTCCTTAAAATTCTCCCAATAAACCGAACTCGACCCTTTGCCTTCCCTACCACAGTTCCCACCTGCTCGTTCCACATCATTCGCTTTGCACCGTCACGCCCAGATATGTAAATGACTTGACTGTTGCAAGCAGGACATTCGTAATATTGTATCCGAACATTACAGGTTTGATCTTCCTACTCGTCCTCGTTAATTTACATTTTTCCACATTTAGAGCTAGATGCTATTCATCACACCAACTGGAAATTTTGTCTTGTATCTCCCTATAGTCACTGAACTTAGACACCTTACCGTACACCACGGCTTCATACACAAACAACCGCAGGTTGCTGCCCACCATGTCCGCCAAATTATTTATGCATATAGAGGATAACAGCTGTGCTATCACACTTCCCTGGGGCAGTCCTGACGATACCCTTGTCTCTGACGAACGCTCGCCGTCGAGTATAACATACTGGGTCCTATTATTTAAGAAGTCTTAGAGCCGCTCATATATCTGTGAATATATTCCATATGCTCATACCTTCGTTAACGGCGTGCGGTGGGCACCGTATCAAAAGCTTTTCGGAAATCTAGAAATATGGAATCTTCTAGTTGCCCGTCAGCCGTTGTACGCAGTATATCATGGGAGAAGAGGGCAAGTGGAGTTTCGCACGTGCGACGCTTTCTTAAAAACCATGCTGATTCGTGGATATAAACTTCTGTCTCATGAAAGTTTATTATACTCGGAACTGAACATATGGTTAAGGACAGCAGACAGAAGTTAGGGATGTTGGTCTGTGTAATTTTGCGGGTCCGTTCTTTCACTCTTCTTATATACTGGAGTCATCTACGCTTTTTTCCAGTCGCTTTCAATTTGTGCTGGGTGAGAGATCCACGATAAATGCAAGACAGGTAAGGGGCCAACGCATTAGAGTACTCTTTATAAAATCTCACTGGGATTCCATCCGGACCCGGTGATTCAATCCCAATACTCGATATGGGGTTTCAGTAAATTGCCATCTAGAATGTGTATCTTGATGTACCGGGCTGTGTCGTCAATTCTATTTCTTTTGTTGACTTACTTAATTCCTTTTACTCCGAATTGGAGCATAGGGCACATATTAGAGCTCTCCATCTGACCTGTTCGTTGCCATCTTCATGATGATACTACAGGAGTGGCCAACGGCTGCCACCACAGCTTCAACAGCCCTGTGCCAGGTCGACCTCGGTCTGCCACTCCTCCTTGCGCCTTCCTTTCTAAAGCTTGCTTTGGAATATGTTGCGGGCCTCTTATCAGGATGTGTCCAATCCATTTCCTTTCTTTTACGGTTATCTCGGCTTTCCATTGTTGAATGCGTTACCGTAGTTCTTGATTTGAGATAACATTTGGCCAGCATACTCCCAGTATAGTCCTCAAACATTTATTGAGGAAGGTTTGTACCTTTGTTGATGTGATGTCACCTTCCACGACTCAAACTCGTAAAAGAGAACAGATTTTACATTTGAGTCAAAGATTTTAAACTTTACTTCAACTATATTTCATGAGATGTCCAAACTGGTCGCAGCTGGGCAACCCATTTTTGGAAATAATAGTTCCCAGGTAACAAAAGCTCTTCCTCCACCTGCTCAATCTCCTCTTCTTTCACAGCTAGTGCATTCTTGTTCTTACTGTTCATCCTAAGCTCTTTAGTCTTAGCTGTTTGTTTTTAATCCAAGTCTCTGAGCTTCTGTTTACAATTCCTTAAGCTTCTCACTCATATCCTTGAAAGTGTGGGACAGAAAGCAGATGTCGTCCGCAAAGTCCATGCCCTCCAGGCGATCATATAGAATCCACTGTATACCTCTCCCTTTTTTCTCGGGTTACCTTGTTCATGACACCATCTAATGTCATCAGAAACAGCAGTAGTGAAAGCTAACAACCCTGCCTTACTCCAGAATTTAAAATGAATGCAAGAATAATTAGGCACGTGGTGTAGACAGTGTGATGGTGGAAATGCTCAAGGTACTGTGAAGTAAAAGCAGATATTTTACTGCCCCTGTTCCAAGAAATCTGGAACACAAAAACCATCCCAGAAGGTAGGAGGAAGGGATTTCATATGAAGTTGCCCAATAAAGGAGACCCGACAAAGTGCAACAATTGGCGTGGCATCACACTTTTGTAAACACCCAGTAAAGTATTGTCAAGGATTGTTTTAAACTGTCTGAGTACCCATGGATAGTAAGCTCAGGAAAGAACAGACTGGTTTCAGAGAAAGCAGATAATGCACAGACTAAATCAACACCTTGAAGATCATTATTGAGCAATCCATGGAATACTGGTCTCCTTTGTATCTGGCTTTTGTTGACTTTGGAAAAGCCTTTGATAGGGTCCAGCGTGAAGCCATGTGGAAAACAACGCAGAGTTACAGAGTACCTCTAAATATCATCAGTATCTTGAAGATGATGTACAGAGAATATACTTGCCAGGTGAAACATGATGGAAATCACTCAGAACCATTCAAAATTTCTTTTGTTGCAGTATCTTATTCTTTATCTGGTCCTTGATCTTTCGGTGCTAGGTACTTCATCAAACTTTTGATGCATTTTCTTTTTGTGTGGTTTGTCCTTTTTTAATTGTATCAGCAGCCAGCACCAGTAATTTCGTACTTTAACGTCCTTTCTGTGAGCACATAATGAACCTGGAAAAACACAAATTTGTAAAAAATATATTAGTATGGCGTGATTGGCAGGGAGACGGCGACGGGCATGTCCAGCTGTGTAATTGGGATGGTTTTTTCTCTCCTTCGTGCAAACTAGCATTTTTCCTTCGCAATGTGTGTGAAAGAGGTGAATGTGAAGCGCGTTTTCATTTCCAAGTGACTGCGGAGTGGTTTGGAGTTTAATCCAGGATTGGTGATAAGGACATCGTGTCTTCTCACGCCAATAGCGCGCTAAGTACCGGGCGGTTACCCATCCGAGCACCGGCCACACCCGTTGTTGCTTAATTTCAGTGATTTGACGGGAACCCTTGTATTCAACCAGGCAAGTACGTTGGCATCGAATCTGTGAAAGTGCTGATGTTGACATTTTAATTTGAGTTTATTGATAATTTTTTAAATCAAGTATAATTTTTACCCCCCAAAATATTGAACTGTCAGGAAAACTGGCGCAAG
The DNA here is from genome assembly GCF_021461385.2 of Schistocerca piceifrons. NCBI lineage: Eukaryota > Metazoa > Arthropoda > Insecta > Orthoptera > Acrididae > Schistocerca > Schistocerca piceifrons. The sequence goes on from NC_060138.1 coordinate 120,766,579, forward strand.
TCCAAATAATAAAGTAAAAAATGTATACGTTAGGGGAGAAATATTTGATGACGCTGATGAATCTAACTGAACACTACGCGGTGACCATCTTCATCATAACAATTATTCTCTAATGGTTTGCAGTTGGATTGTATACTGCTCCTGATGTTCCCCATATGTTATCGCGACTGGACGGTGAAGGTAATAAAAGATTTTCGGTCCCCATTAAAAGATACTGCCCTTGCGTATTTGATCGGAACAATAAAGGAGAATAAATTCAGGGCTTTGCAGAGGGCCTCGGAACGTGACCAGCGTCGACAGGCTGATTCGGAGTAACAACGACGCGCAACCAGGCACGCTCCTGGACGGGCTGAAATTAGGATATTCGACTGTTGTCTGGAAATTGTCTTCAGCGATTAATTGTCATTTTACACACGTAACATTCTTTCTTCCTATTGAATTTCAATATTTTTTATAAAACGAAAATGAAATTCAAATAATTTGAAAGTCCGCTAAAACGCTCCATTCGAGTCAGCAATTGGCTAGCTCGCGGCTCCTACTGTCATAAAGGCAATTCACAGTGACGTCTTGCTTTGGAATTTACATTTCGGAAAATGTATTGCAAATGTGTGTAGTACCATACTGTACAAGTACATCTATAAAACCTCCTGAAAAGTTGTTTTTAAGAGTTCCAGAAAATGAGAGGATGCGTAAAATGTGGTTGCACTGTACCGGCAAATTGCCACCACATCGATGCACAAATTCAGTACCTTAATTAAAAAGTGTTGCACTGTGAAGTTAACATTAACTTAAATCAGAGATTCGCTCTCCCACTGTTACAACGAAGGATAGCGCCATTCAACGTAATTAAACTCGTAGCGAAAAATGTTTTCGCAACTACACTTGAATTATTCATTAGTTCAGTTGGTAGAACGATAGACCGACGAATTTTATAGGTTCATGTCCATAGATCGCTGGTTCGAATCCAATCCGATAGAACATTTAAACTTGTAAAACGACTCGACAATCCTCGTACATGAAAACGAAATCACAATTACAAAACTTTACCACGCCGACCAGAAACAGAATATTATTGCGCTATTGCAGTACCTGCGTTATTCTGATTACGATACAAAGTTCCTTTGCATATTCATGCGTGTCCAGAGGAACAGGCACTGTGGCTACTAAAGCCGTAATGAAATATATTACATGAATTCGCAGTTGCGAATAATGACAACCATCAGCTGTAGAATGGAATACAACAATGAAAATTTGTGCCGGACCAGGACTCGAACCCGGATTTCCCGCTTATGAGTTCCAAAAAAAGGTAACTGTTTGTTCACAAAGTAAATGCATGTATTCTCTGTTGTCCATTTTTCAGATTATAGTAATGTGAAGCTATATATAATACATCCCAAAATCGAACCAACTGCTAAATCAGTTCTTGCTAACTTTTAAAAGGTATTCGAACATCTGAGCTTTTAATCTGCAGTCAGATGCGATATCCATTGCGCCACCGAACGCCCGCTAGTTGCAGCATTTCAGCTAAGTGTCTTCTAGAAAGGAAATCAGCACTAAGTTTTTCCAAGAATAATTTTACTGTCTGTTACTGTAGGTTATCCGCCTTGAGCTGACTGCAGTCTAATTAAAAAGAACTACATCAGACGCGTTTCGCTTTTACTTACAAAGCATCTTCCGTGGTTATTCTGTAAATTGGATACAGATGTTTGTACATTTTGTGATTTGTTTTTAGATTCAAAAGAGCGTTTACTTTATAAAGTTGGTCTGCAAGGTACTTACGGTGTTTCTTTACATAATCTGCTGCTTCCATTCTTGCTATCAGTGGTTGGTGTCGATGGGCCTCATTTCACATCTGCACTTGGCAGTTTTTGGCATTCTGCAGTATTTCCTGTGCTGTACCATTTACAACTGACTTCCTTAAACTGTTTTTCATTCTGCATTGTCACAGTGTTTATGCTTGTTCGTTTGTTTTCATTTACATCTTGAGTGTTTGTTGCCAACCTGCACATTACGCCCACATCACGGCAGTTGCAGTTGACCACCAAAAGACAGGAAGAATTGGAAGAACAGACAGGTTTCATGTTTTCATCTGTGAAAACAGCATGTAAAATTTTTAATCGTTGAAGTCTTGTTCATAAACAACGACTAAAAATGGTAGATACTATTTTTGGACCTAACATTGCATATACGGTAATTCGAAAACAGAGAACAGATTTCAGTTTTTTATTTCGAACAATGAAAGGGAAGAGCACATGTCACTGAATAAGGACGGTTTAGATTTCGCAGACACTACAGCATACACTCAATATGAGCCTCGTGCGTTGCTCGAGAAACATCAAAACGGTAGCCCATTTCATTCCATATACGAAGCAACAGGTCCCTGTTTATTGATTCGACTGCTTCAACAGTTACATTTCTCAGCTCTTGAAGAGTAGCTGCCATAGATGGGACAAAGACTCCTGCCTTTAAATATATCCCCACAGGAAAAGAAAATCGGAAAGTGTGTCGTCTGTTGACCAG